>NC_085846.1:6435343-6565343 GCF_035594765.1 Anolis carolinensis
TGTGTCACGCAAATGTAACGAGAAACCTCTAAATCTATGTGATATATGTAATAAATCACACACACACACACATAGGTAAAGGTAAAGGTTTCCCTTGACGTTAAGTCCAGTCATGTCTGACTCTGGGGGTTGGTGCTCATCTCCATTTCTAAGCCGAAGAGCCGGCCTTGTCCGTTGACACCTCCAAGGTCATGTGGCTGGCATGTCTGCATGGAGCGCCGTTACCTTTCTGCCAGAGCGGTACCTATTGATCTACTCACATTGGCATGTTTTCGAACTGCTAGGTTGGCAGAAGCTGGAGCTAACAACGGGTGCTCACTCCGCTCCTGGGATTTGAACCTGGGACCTTTCGGTCTGCAAGTTCAGCAGCTCAGTGATTTAACACACTTCACCACTGGGGCTCCATACACACACACACACTATGTAACATGACTTTTGTTCCTGGGTTATAAATGTCATTTCCTAATTGGTTCTATCATAAAAACATGAAAACATTTCTTAAACTGCAAAAACTTTCTTTTCTTTTTTTGTGGAAGGGACATCCCGCAGTACATATTGTTGTAATTTTTCAGTGAATGTCTCACAGAGTCTCAACCAATTCAACCTGCTGTGAGTTTTTTGGGTTGTATGGCCATGTTCCAGAAGAATTCTCTCCCGACATTTCACCCACATCTATGGCAGGCATCCTCAGAGGTTGTGAGGTCTGTTGGAAACTACGCAGGTGAGGTTTATAAATCTGTGGAATAATGTCCAGGGTGGGAGAAAGAACTCTTCCCCCAGGCAGGAAGCAGGCAGGATTTGAAGCTGCAAGGCTATTCAATGTTAATCAAGGTAGCCAATTACAACATTCACACTTGCCTCAAGCAGACAAGAGTTCTTTCTCCCACCCTGGACATTATTCCACAGATATATAAACCCCACTTGCCTGGTTTCCTAGGTAGGAGTTGAAGTCCAAAACACCTGGAGGGCCTAAGTTTGCCCATGCCTGAGCAACACAAATAGCATGCCAACAAACTAAAGCATCATTTCAAGTGACCGTTTTGAGAGGAAGAAGAGTTTCAATTCATCAAGAGGTTGCAAACCAGGTTTTTTTTTTCAATCACGCTACACATGTCCGTTGTTTTATCCAGCACAGATGGCTCTGTTACCAGCAACGAGTGTTTTGTGAATGGCTGATGTTATTAATGAGATTGACCGAGAGAGCGCTCTGCATTTTATTTGCCATCGATTTGGGCTTTCTAAATCGATATTTCCCATTATGACCATAATGGATGCTGCTATATATAGTAATGGCCAGGGACATGGTCTCCTTTGGATACTTGTGCGCTTCCTATATAGAGATTATGCATATGGATTAGAGCACTCTGATATTCTTTAAGATGGTAATGTGTAAATATAGCAATGCTGGCTAAGGAAATGCAGAAAATATAAAGGATATGCCCGTATGGTAAGTAAAGAGGATACGTAATGCCTTAACTACCATAATTCTGGGGTTATTTGGGGTGCTGGTTCAGAAAACTGCATTGGATAGATTGCATCAGCTCTAGTTTCTTAGTTATGATTATGATCCCGCCCACTGCTTCTCCCATAACCCTTTCCTATTCTTTTCTGTGGCACACAGGAAACAGAGGAACTGATCAGCAACTGAATATACTAGAGGGGTTTGGGGAGAATTCACCATGATTTATAGGACTTGTAGGGACTGGGATGTATAGTTCACCTGCAATCTAAGAGCACTCTGAACTCCACCAAGGATGGACCTGGAACTAACTTGGCACACAGAAACCCCATGACCAACAAAAAATACTGGAGGTCTTTGGAGGGATTTATAAGAGTTGTAGTTCACCTACATCCATAGAGCATTATGAACCCAAACAATGATGGCTCTGGACCAAACTTGGAATGCATACCCGATATGCCCAAATTTGAATACTGGTAGGTTTTGAGAGGAATTGGCCTGGACATTTTGGAGTTGTGGGTACTGGGATGTATAGTTCAACTGCAATCATTGAACAATCTGAACTCCACCAAAGATGAAATTGGACCACACTTGGCACATAGAGCCCCTATGACCAGCAAAAAATGCTGGAGGTCTTTGGGGAAAATTCACCTTGATTTGAGGGAGTTGTAATTCACCGACATCCAGAGAGCACTGTGAAGCCAAACACTGATGGATCTGGACCAAACTTGGCACACATACCTGATATGCCGAAATTTGATTGCTGGAGGGGTTTGGGGGGTACTGGCCTTCGTTTCTGGGAGTTGTAGTTCGCCCACAACCTTATGCATTTTGTACAATTAAAAAAATAGACTTTTTCAAATAACCCTTGCAATTAACAAATGTTTGGTTTAGTTCAGACATGGGCAAACATTGGCGCTCCAGGTGTTTTGGACTGCAACTCCCACCATTCCTAACAGCCTCAGGCCCCTTCCTTTTGCCCCTCAGCCGCTTAAGCGGCCTGAGGCTGTTAGGAATGGTGGGAGTTGCAGTCCAAAACACCTGGAGGGCCCAAATTTGCCGATACCTGCCTTATATGATTGGTCCAGTTGTTATTTCTTTTTGTGGGCTTTCCATGCAATAACCAAGGAGACTGGGTCCACCGTTCCCTTGTGTAGGTCAGAATCTCATTTTCTACTTTCCTACTCCATATGCTAGTTTCTTTAGTGCCAATTATTTTTCAGTGCCAATTATTTAAAAAGTTGCTTGAATATCATTAAACACTTGAAAGGAACTGCTGCGTCAAAGGTGGGAGAAGCCCAACGGCAGGAAGGGCATGTAAAGGAAAACCGGGAGGGATCTCAAACAGCTCTGCTGTCACGATAAACCATTACCGGCAACAGGAAATCACTCCCTCGCATGCAACTTTTCTCAGGGATCAGGCAGGCTTATGAAATTATTATATCCATATTATCTTATCAACTCAGGAGAGCGAAGGGAGAACAGGTTGTATGCATGCCTTTCTCAGATATTGACAGATGATCGGGCAGACTATGAAAGGAACAAGGGCAATGGCAAAAAATACTCTGCAGTATATTTAGCTGGGAAATACTTTTTTCCTTGGAATTCTTTCAAATTGATCCCGCACCGTGAGCTTTTATAAAATATCTGGATTCAGAGGGACTTTTTTTTTCATTTGGTCAAACAGAAACCAGGATGCAACCAGGTATGATCTTGCTAAATCTCACAGCATGGAAGAGGTCAACGCACCACTCTCTAACCCTGTGATGGGAAAGAAAAAGGATGTGTTGTTGAAGGCTTTCATGGCCAGAATCATTGGGTTGTGGTGAGTTTGCTGTGCTGTCTGGCCATGTTCCAGAAGCATTATCTTCTGACGTTTCGCCCACATCCATGGCAGGCATCCTCAGAGGTTGTGAGGTCTGTTGGAAACTAGGCACGTGGGGTTTATATATCTGTGGAATGAATGTCTAGGTTGTGAGAAAGAGCTCTTGTCTGTTGGAGGCAAGTGTGAATGTTGCAATTGGCCACCTTGATTGGCACTGAATGGCCTTGCAGCTTCAAAGCCTGGCTGCTTCCTGCCTGGGAAGGAAGGATTCCTCCCAGCAAAGGGATAATGATTCAATGTATGCTAACACTAAGCTAAATGAATACCGTACATTATCAAGCACTCCATTCCACCCTTTTCAGGTCGAGAAGGGGAATGAACTGTGAAATTAAAAACAAAAGTTTTCTCAAACTGAAAAGGGTGGCATGGAATGCCTGATAATGTATAGTATTTGTTCAGCTTAAAGGCTGTTAACATTGAATCATTATCCCTTTGTTGGGAGGAATCCTTCCTTACCAGGCAGGAAGCAGCCAGGCTTTGAAGCTGAGAGGCCATTTAATGCTAATCAAGGTGGCCAATTGCAACATCTACTCTTGCCTCAATCAGACAAAAGTTATTTCTCCCACCATAGATATTCCACAGATATATACACCCCACTTTCCTAGTTCCCAACCAACCCCACAACCTCTGAGGATGCCTGCCCTAGATGTGGGCAAAACGTCAGGAGAGAATGCTTCTGGAACACGGTCAGACAGCCTGGAAAACTCACAGCAACCCAAGAAAAGGTTTATTTGAAAAAGCCCTTTTCTCTTTCATGAAACATTGACTCAAGTATGAACTTTGCCCACAAAATTCACAGGGTGAGAAACTTGTTTCTCTGACCCATCAAGACACCATTTTCTCAAACTTCTTCCTGTTGATGCTCAAGGCATTCATTGATCCAAACTTTAACTTTTGCTTCACCCTTTGCACCCACTCTCTCCTCCAACGCACAGTCTTCAACTTTCCTTCTTGACCTTCTTTTTGAAGATGCGGAACAGACCAAGATGCTTAAATCTTTTCCCAACCGGGTCACTGTGTTCTGATTTCCATCCCTGGTAACCTAAATACGGGTCCGTGTGAAAATGTGAGGCACGGAATACCAAGAATACCAAGATGTTAAGGTTGGACGTTGGTAAGTTCCAAAGGATTGGCAAATAGCGTGGGAGCAGAGAAGGCAATGGACTTAAAGCATGGTGTGAGAAATCATAAAGGGAGCCAGTGTGATGTCCATGTGTCCATGGAAACACGGCTGACCTCGGACAAAATACAGAGAAAGGCAATGGCAAAAGCACTCTGGACTCATATTACCAAGGAAACCCTATGAGATGTTTGCTTTATGGCAAGCATGGGCAAACTTTGGCCGTCCAGGTGTTTTGGACTTCAACTCCCACCATTCCTAACAGCCTCAGGCCCTTTCCTTTTGCCAAGCGGCTGAGGGGCAAAAGAAAGGGGCCTGAGGCTGTTAGGAATGGTGGGAGTTGAAGTCCAAAACATCTGGATGGCCAAAGCTTGCCCAAGCTTGATCTAAACCAATCGTTTCCTAATTCAGTCAACAAAATCACTTGTACTCACATCAAATTGAGATGAAGCACTCTTCTTCGAAGTCTCCATGAGACCTAGCAACATGTTGAGAGTTCTTCTTGAAAAATAACAAGGTTGGTTCCCAATGTCAACATATGAAACACTGTGGAACTCACCTGTCCTGGTCGCTGTGCCACCACCTTGCCCTCCTGAGTAGCCAATGCCCACATGCCCCATGTACCTGTATCTCATGCCAGTCCGGTTCATCTCCATCTCCTCGAGGCTGAGGCCAGCTTCCAGGAGGTAGCTCTCCACCCGCCGCCTCTCCATCAGGCACCTGGCCGCCTCCAACATCTGGGCAGGGGTCAACGCCGTCCCCTCGCGGCCTGTCATGCCGCCTTGACCGGCTTGGCTTGACCGTTGCCGGACGCTCTCCCCCCTCGATATTTTGCTCTTCTTGGGCAAGCCGTAGAGTTCGTCCACACTGAACTTGCCCCCACCGCCGCCGGCACCCCCCCCGCCCCACAGGGGCCGGTCCCCCCCGGGAAGAGCTGGCAAACATGGTGCCACCGGAGGGGGGGTCGGATGGCAAAAGGGCCTGGAAGAGATGCCCGCGGCACCTGCTACGCTGCAGCCAAGGGCAGTGGCTTAGCTGGAGTCCCGGTGCTTAATGCCCGGAGATTCCCTTCTCACTCCCCCCTCTACGCCCCGCAGGGAGGGAACATGTGGGGGATTTACAGGCCTGGCAGCTGGTGAAACACGGCCTCTGGCCTCACCCAGCCTCCTCCACCGTAGCCCCCTCTCCCTTGCTACCCTTCCCATTTCCTTGGCCTGGGAGCCCTAAATGACCGGAGCCTGCCCACGCGCTCTGCTTTTGGCTCTTTCCTTCTGCATAACCCTCTCTGCCTTTTGACCTGAGCTGCTGTCAAATTCCTATGAATACAATCATAGTCATAGAGCTGGAAGATACCGCAGTCCAGCATCACATAGGTAAAGGTGTTTCTGATGGATGGCCATCCAGCCTCTGCTTAGAAATCTCCAAGGAAGGAGACTCCACTGGACTCCGAGACAGCAACAGATTCCACTGCGGAATAGTTCTAACCACACAAAATTCCTTCCTAATGGTTAGGTGTGATATTTTTTCCAGAAGTTTGAATCCATTTTTCGGTGTCATTCTCTTCTACAAGTGAAACACATCAAGTTCTTCACAGGCCTTGGCTTCCAGGCCTCTAACCATTTTCATGGCCCTTCTCTGGACACAAGGGCCCCCAGTGGCGCAGCGGTTTAAACCGCTGAGCTGCTGAACTTGCTGACCAAAAGGTTGGCGGTTTGAATTTGGGGACTCAGTGAGTTCCCTCTATTAGCCCCAGCTTCTGCCAACCTACCGGTAGCAGTTCAAAAACATGCAAATGTGAATAGATCAATAGGTACTGCTTCAGCAGGAAGGTAATGGCGGCCCATGCAGTCATGCCTGCCACATGACCTTGGAGGTATCTATGGACAATGCCGACTCTTCGGCTTAGAAACAGAGATGAGCACCAACTCCCAGAGTCGGACAAGACTGGACTTAACGTCAGGGGAAAACTTTTACCCTTTCTCTGGACACCTTTCAGGTTGTCCATCTCCTTTTTGATTTGCTTTGCCCAGGACTGGACACAAAGTTATTTCAGGTGAGGTCTGACTAAAGTAGAAGAGAGTGGGTCTATTGTTACTAACTTACTTAGGTGATCCCTTGTTCCCGGGTATGATGGCCTTCCAAGTGTAGTATTTTTCTTGGAAGACGCCTGTGCGTGAGTTTTTTTTAATATGTGGAAGTTGGTGCATAGCAGATCAACAGTCTTCACAGACTGATGATCCTAACCAGTGACATGGTTAACACGATGACAGTGGCTTCTCAATCTGTTGCAGCCTTCTTCTGCCTTCACAACCATTGTAACATGTACCGTGTTATTGTCTGCCTGGTCCACCGTTGAGGTCTTCAGGTCTTAAGATTGTGCTTGGTCTGGAACCTTTTTTGACACCCCTCCTAGGACATGACTCCGATGGTTACGCCCGGCAGGTTCATTAGAACACGCAAGCCCCCTCACCATAAGGTGACAATCCATCGAGGGGGATTATTACCCTAGCTCTAGACCAGGGTTGCAGAACCTGTGGTCCTCCACGTGTTTTGGATGTCAGCTCTCAGAATCCTGACCCCTGGAAAGCTGGCTATGGCTTCTGAGAGTTGGAGTCCCAAACATCTGGAGGGTCACAGGTTCTGCAGACTTATAGACACTATCCTCCTTTTGATGCACCCTAGAACCACATTGGCTTTTAAAGCTGCCACATCACACTCATATTTAGGAAGATGCAGTGGCAAAGCCTTTTGCATCGGAATAAATGATAATAGTCAATGATGTGTATGAGTTGGGATCAGTAGGATGCAGAGTTATCACAACAGAATTCACTGTTTTCAAATCTTGCATTAGGCAGAGTAGCTCTCGATTTCAACATCAATTTTGCAGGAGTCAAATTATTTGCCCTCTTTGTCCTATTGCTTGCCCGTACCCAAGGCACAACTGCTGATCACAAAACTTCTGGAAAGTTGTCTTATGCAAGCCTAAACTTTCCATCCATGCTCCAGCAAAGGGACCAGCTTAATTAAGATGCATCAAGCAACTGATAAAGCAAGTATCTTCCCATCAAGTGAATTGGGCACTCTAGCATATACAAAAATTGGGGACTTTAACGCTTCTGTTTCAATTCAACACTACAAAGCAGGCATGAGCAAACTGTGGCCCCAAAAGGTAAATTTCTCTCATCTATTCCAGTGCTCAGTCATGAAGGAATAGACAGTTTAAACACCTCTAAAGGCAGAAAGACGGAGGTAGTCAGATCCTACAGCTGAACAAATCCTACAGCAAAGAAGTTCCTCCTAATGTTTTGTGGAATCTTTTATCATATGAATCCACTAGACCGTATTCCAAAAAGTCACTTGAAAATTATAAAAATGTGGCTTCTGGAAGATCTAGAAGTAATCTCTCCAAATTCTGGACCACAAGATCTGACCCCACTCCCAACAATGGGACCAGGCAAGCTTTCTGACATTCAATTTTAGAAAGGAGTCCTCCATCCTGCCCTCCCTTACAGTGCACAGGTTGGCAGCTATGTTCAGATAGATTTCAAATGGTTAAAAATTTCGACAGTTGGCAGGGCCCACAAAGGCTGTTCTCAATTGGGGCTTTGTGGGAATTAAAGCTCGGGAACTGTGCAAAAATTAAAGCCTCTCAGCGCACCCGAAGCATCCCTGCTACCGGCCTAACGCCACCTGGTCCGCTTGCTGGGATTAGCCGGAAGCACAAGCGTGGGGCGGAGGGGCAAACAACAACAAGGCAGGCAAGTGGGATGAGGACAGAGGAAGGAACCAGCGGGCGGCACGGCCAGGTCATGGAGGAAGGGCAAAACATGGGTTTCCCTTCCAGGGAAGAGGGGCAGCCCAGTCTAAACAAACCCTGTACTTGAATTGCGTTGGGCAGTTTGAAGTGATGCTTGCAGGAATAATAAGCAAATGTTTCCAAAGGTGTCAAATGCAAGTCACTGCTACAAAAAAAAATCCCCAGAGATGTTTGTGGTCAAAGGGCTCTGTCTTACAAAATTCTTCAAATGATAGAAAGTACAACTTGGAATTTGTACACAGTACTGTACACAGAATCACAAACAGAGTGTGCTTATTATACTCTAGATAGGAGCAGCAGTGGTGCAATGGGTTAAATAAACCCTTGTGCTGGCTGGACTGCTGACCTGAAGGTTGCCGGTTTGAATCCATGAGACAGGATGAGCTCCCGTCTGTCAGCTCTAGCTTGTGGGGACATGAAACCTCCTAGCAGGATGGTAACACATCTGGGCGTCCCTTGGGTAATGTCTCTGTAGACGGCCAATTCTCTCACACCAGAAGCGACTTGCAGTATGTTCTCAAGTTGCTTCTGACATGGTAAAAAAAAAAAACCTCTAGATGTGTTTGATTCCAATCCAGATAGATTCATACAGTTGGGAGAGACTCCAAGGTTCTTCTTTAACTCCCTGTCATGCAGGAACACTCAGTCCAAAGCACTCCTGACAGATGGCCATTGGTCTGTTGAAAAACTTCCAGAGGAGACTTCCCTGGATTCTGAGGAGCATATTGCACTGTCAAATAGAACTTTCCCTCAGGAAGTTCTTCCTAATGTTTAGGTGGAATCCTTTTTTCTGCCATTTGAATTCATGGGTCCACTGAGTCTGATTCTCTAGACCAGGGGTCCCCAAACTTTTAAAGCAGAGGGCCGGTCCACAATCCTTCAGACTGTTGAGGGGCCGAATTATCATTTGAAAAAAAAAACCCAAACAAATTCCTATGCACACTGCACGTATCTTATTTGTATTGCAAAACAACAACAACAATAACAATGAAAGAACAATACAATATTTAAAAATCAAAACAATTTTAACCAACATAAACCTATCAGGATTTCAATAGGAAGTGTGGGCCTGCTTCTGGCCAATGAGATAGGTTAATTAGGATTGTTGTTGTTGTTGTGTGCCTTCAAGTCATTTCAGACTCTGGGGGAGCCTAAGCCTAAAATTATTTATTTATTCATTTACTACATTTATTTACTACATTTATATCCCACCCTTCTCACCCCAAAGGGGACTCAGAGCAGCTATATATACATACAATATATTATATTATTAGCATAGCACAATATTAGCATTATACATTACTATATTGAACTATATCACTGTACTGTAATATTATATGTAATATATAACATATAATTAATATTATTATATGGTATTATTATTAGTATTATATTGTATAAAATGATAATATTATTATCAATATCATATGTATATACAATATATTATATTATTAAAACTGGTATAAAATATTATATTATAAATGAGGGTGGGGGCCAGGTAAATGACCTTGGAGGGCCGCATCCGGCCCCCGGGCCTTAGTTTGGGGACCCCTGCTCTAGACCATCTTTCCTATGCAGTCATTACAAGGTCCAACATTCCTCAACAACACTGCAAAGGTTTTAAAAAGCCAGCATAAAACACCTGATGATCATTTAGAAAACACACTAGTAAATACATTTATTTTGCAGGCATGCCTGTGTTTCTTTGCCACTGGCAAGCCAATTTAAGGGATGGTTACATTTATCAGCAGCAGGAGGATATGGTCAGGAATATTACAGTCCCAAGGCTACAAGGGTCACAGACCGACCTGCTCCTGTCTTGGGGCCTGAGTTTAAAAGTCTGGTAGATGATGAGAGGCAGAATCCCCGAAGCAGAATCTTTCAGAGTCCTGCAAGCAAGCCTATGTAGGCTTTCAGAGGCAGGACTTCAGATTCAATTTTATCAAGATTTTAGGAGGTTATGTCAAAAAGGCAGGTAGGGCAAGCTAAGCCCTGGGCCCAGCTATTCAAAGATCTTCAACTCAATATAAGGAGGGAGACTCCTCCCGCATACAATGTAAATTGAGCCCTAGATCTTGCAAGGACTCTTCGGTGCATGGTCGCCCTCTCACTCTGCCTTCCAAGCTACCTGCTTGCCCTTGCTAGAGGATTAAGCAAAGATAATCCCCATCAGACACTAAAACCCAGTATGGAGCACAGGCACTCTGCCTTTTAGTGGTGCTGCCTGGCAGCTGGCTTGGATGCTGCTCCAAAATCCTTGTCTCTTTCACTGGAGACGCGTCCAGCATTTGGAGACCCCTCAGGGGTGGGAGCCAAAGCCTTGTATCACACTGGTGAGCTCAAGGACGAAGGCCACAAATTCCCTGAATAATCTTCATCCTGCAGGGCTGCTGTGCCTGAACTGGATAGGAGTGCGGTTTTAGTCTGAGGGTCTCCTGTAAGCAGCTTTGAGAGCGTCATGGGGCAAACGTATTCTAAATACACAGATATAGCCACATCTGTTTGGAGAGGGCAGGTGTGTTTCTAACACAGACCAATTTTCCAGAATCCAATACTCTCCTGATCCATTGAACTGCAAGATCTTCTTTGGCCTTTCACCAGAGGAGTTCAATCAACTTGCATTTTGAGAGAGATCTTCAAAATCCACACTTCCCAAACTGATAAACAGGAACTATAAATGAATCAATTCTCCTATATAGGCACACCTCATATTTACAGTCTTACTCGTCCATGTCTTTCCCTCCTTATCCTCTATAGCTGGAAGTGTTTAGCAGCATCAGCACTGGAGAACAGAGGGCTGGAGAAATGCAACTTTCAGTATCATTGCAGCAGCACGCCTGCAGTAAACAATGCAATAAATGCTTGACTTGGTACAGAGTGGGATTCTCTTCTAAGCAATCCTATTACAATTGTGTGCATTTGTCTACAAAAAGTAACTTCAACAGCAGGTGCCTCCAGAATCCCCTGCTGGGAATGTATGAAAAGCTAAATACAGAAAAGTGGAAAGCAGCTAAACTTGCTTCACCGATTTTCAGCCTACTGGCATTAAGACAGCACAGATCTACATATTTGGTCAGCAAAATCAAAAGTGTATGAAAAATGGGTGGGATTATCCCAGGATACAAGGCGCAGTGGGTTAAATTGCCGTGCTGCTGAACTTGCTGATCCAAAGGTTGGCAGTTCGAATCTGAGGAGCGGGGTAAGCTCCCACGGTTAGCCCCAGCTTCTGCCAACCTAGCAGTTTGAAAACATGCAAATGTGACTAGATCAATAGGTCTAGCGGGAAGGTAACAGTACTCTATGCAGTCATGCTGGCCACATGACCTAGGAGGTGTCTACGGACAAATATAAATGAATTTTTGTATTTAGACTTGGGTCTCATCTCTAAGGTCATTATGGATAATAATAATAATAAGTCTATTTCATTTTGAATATATAAATACTTAAAAATCCCAAAAGATCCAAAATCCCAATTGCTTAACACAAACATTTCGGAGAAGGGAGATTCAGCCTTTATATGAATTTTCAAATGGACTCCTCCCCTAAGCCATAAACTATCATGGGAATAGGAGGGAATGAATCAACTAGGGGAAAATGAGAGACTGATAGATTAGTTCATCTGTACTTAAGATTTCAACAACTGATGGCACACTTGGTGGCAGATGATATCAAGCTGTTCCTGTACACACTGCTGGGCACATGCTCTCAGCCTCCAAAATACAAGAATAAGTCATTTAGTTTGGCCTGCTATTATGAGACGAAATGCCGCCCTCATAGGCCTTCCTCCGCAGCAGAATGTAGGTCGCTCTGTACCACAAGCACCTTTTCAAATATGCCTGTTGGACGAACAACTGAAGATTGGCAGCATGAAGCGAAACAAGTCAGAAACTGCAAAGAGATGGCACCAAACTCACACAACTTCAAACTCTACTCCGATCACTGCCAGGCTAAATCTTGGCCTGAGAGGTGGATACTGAATATGACTCAGCCAGAACTTGAAGAAGAGCCCATGCCATCAACCCAGTCATCCCCAGACACTTCATTAGGCTCATTGCCAGGCTGCGGGTGTAACATTTAATGGAATGTGTGCCGAAGCTTTCAACCCATGCAAAATTTATCATGACACAAAGACACACAGCAGTTATTTCTGATTGAGTTGCGTTTAAGAGGCTGGAAAGAAGCACAAGTTGGAGAAAACATCCCAGAGTAGAAGATGCCTGAAGCAACCAAAATATGTAAAAGGAGTCCACCAGCTGCTTTTGGGAGCACAGAATATATGCAGAAGCGAACCCCCACACTTATATTTTGGCCTAGAGGGACAGCTGCAGAACCTTTTATATATATTTTTGTTCTCTGGGCTTCTTAGCCTAAGGAAGTAAAATAAAAAGCCCAGCGTGAAGCCAGAACTTGGAACTAACATTTTAATATGCCTCACTGGGTTTTGGCATCTCTTGAATTGGAAATGAGATGGCCAAGACTCTCACCGACTGGCCAGGTTTTCTTGGAAGCACTCCTGAACAGTCTTGATGGATTGCCAGTAGCCTTTGTAAACAGAAAAACTACAATGCATATTGGCAACAACTAGATAGGACAGTGATTTTCAAAGGCCTGGTACTGAAAGAGGTTGGCCAACTTTTTATGAGCTGTAGACACATTCCTTATTATCATTTCACAAAAGTTCGAGTATAGTTTTTTTTTTTTTTTAACCCGAAAGCCAAAAGGTATGGATTGTTTCTCAACCTTTTGTACGGGTTGATACTTCTCAGCAGCAGAAATGAGAAACCAGATCATTAATTTGTCTTTTCGAAGAGATGTATTTGGAAAAGGCAGGCTGCTGCAATGTCTCTTTATGTCCCCAGGGAGCTTGATGTCATGTCCAGGCGGCTGAGGAAGCGCACTGAACTGGAAAAGCAGGGGAAGACTATAAATAGGAATTGGGGGAGCAGGGAGATGAGGCAAAGAAGCAAGTGGCCTCTATAAATAGAAAAGAACAGGTCTAGGCCAGCAAAGGACTGTGGTAAGGGGGAGAAAGCAGTCCAGGGAACACGAGCAGACCCCGAGGCCTGATCTATCTAAGAGGAGAGAGAGAAGGGGAAGGAGACCACAATACAGGAGACGAATGGCCAGTTGAAGGGTCTGAAGACCATGATTTGAAGAAGGGAGGTGGGGAAGCCACAAGAAGACTGTGTCTGTCCCAAGCTGAGAGTTCTGGTACTGGGCTCCAATAGCATTCTGGGGTCAGTTGCCATGACAGCGGCATCTCCAGTGCAGAAAGAGCCAGGCTCATGACAATTTTTATGTACATCACAGGAAAGAGTCTTCTGAGAATGGGGAACCTTAGCCTGCCCGAGCTGAGAAGAAGGGCAGGCCACGGACGAAACTGTCCAGCTTGTTTCGAAAGAGCTCACTCTGGATGGTCTCGTTCATGCTGCACAGAGGATTTTTGACAACATACTCCACATAAATCTGGGGGGAAGGAAAAGAACGAGACCATGAGGCTAATAGGCCTAGATTCTACTTCCTCCTATATAGTAAAACATGTGCCAAATTGACCTCAGATAGGAACTGAATGTCTTGCCCAGGCATGGGCAAATTTTGGCCCTCCAGGTGCTTTGGGCTTCAACTCCCACAATTTCTAATAGCCTCAGGCCCCTCCTTTTCCCCCACAGCCGCTTAAGTTTGCCCATGCCTGGTCTTGCTTCTCAAATATGATATGACCCCCTTATCCATGGACTCAACATCCATGGTTATCCTAAAAAAAATTGCCACCAAGTTGTTTGTGGTTCTCTCTAGATCTGCAAGTGCTATTGTGTGGTATGCTGAGTCCCTCCGGGTGAGAAGGGCGGGATAGAAATATTTGAAATAAATAATAAATAAATAGTTACGATATATACAGTTTGTGACTATCTTTAATTTCAGATATCCATTGCGATCTTGGAATGTATTCCACTCAAATATGAAGGTTATACTGTTAATATCTTTGTTTTAACCAGCATGAATTAGACAACAGCTTTAGTTTCAGGTGGTTATCTGCACCTACTTTCTCAAAGGATCGTCAAATTCTTCCAATAAATTACTTTTGTTCTACATTAGTGGTTCTCAACCTGTGGGTCCCAAGATGTTTTGGCCTTCAACTCCCAGAAATCTTTAGCTGGTAAACTGGCCCGGATTTCTGGGAGTTGTAGGCCAATAACATCTGGGGACGCCTATGTGTTGCATTTCTAATCTCTTTTGTTCACCCTGCAGCTGTTTACCTGGGATCAATGTAAAGGGTTACTTTGGGATAGGCAAACATGAATAGGAGGAAGGAACGCACTACTTACATAGCTGTAGATCTGATGCAACACATCTCGAATGTTTCCTACTCCCAAGTCTGTGTTCATTACCACCTTTAGCCCTGTGGGGGTCTCATAATAGTGCAACTTGTACTTGCTGGTCTGAAAGGAGAGGAAACCATCCTTCCTGGAGTGCAGAGATTAAGGAGAAATGGAAGAAAAGGAAGAAGAGAAGACAGACAGCTCACCATGAACTACTCTTTCCTGCTTTCCAAATAGGTCAGCCTGGAAAATGCTGTATTTTTAAGAGCTCAAATACAAAAGGACGTGTTGCTGACCTTCCCTGCCACCCCACTTCCCTTTCATCCAGAGACTGGCAGCGCTTGGCAGAAAGGATACATGTCCACAGGGCTCATCTTGCTAATGAAGGAGCGGATGGAGAAGAGCATGCCGTACATCAGCTTGTACTCCTGCAGGGAGAGAACAAATGTGGTGGGGAGAAGAGATGAACATCCATAGCAAGGGCAGCACTGGGCAACCCTGCTGTGCTCTGGCTTCAAGCTGTGGCAATACTGCATCAGGTTATGCAATACAATGGTTTTGTTTCTAGCTTGCCTTTCAGAATCACCCCAGAGGAAAGTTCAAAACTTTTCTACATTTCTCCTTATGTTACCTTCGGTATCACTTTTTAGTGCTTACTTACTTAGTAAGCATCCCTCGTAGTTCGAGGATGATGGTCCTCCGTCCTGTTGTCTTGATGGGTTCTTAGGTGGCTAAAAGACCTATTCTTGATCTGCATGTTCTACCACAGTGAGGACATCGGTTTCCAGGTGGAAGGCGGTCCCGGTCAGGGTTGGCTTGACACTCCTTCTTCTTGGCACGTTTCACCCTTAAGCCCTCCATTCGTGCCTCTTCGAATTCCGCAGCACTGTTGGTCACAGCTGACTTCCAATTAGAGTGCTCAAGGGCCAGGGCTTCCCAGTTCTCAGTGTCTATGCTACAGTTTTTAAGGTTGGCTTTAAGCCCATCTTTAAATCTCTTTTCCTGCCCACCAACATTACGTTTTCTGTTCTTGAGTTCGGAGTAGAGTAACTCCTTGGGAAGATGGCGATCGGGCATTTGGACAACGTGGCCAGTCCAGTGGAGTTGATGGCGTAAGAGCATCGCTTCAATGCTGGTGGTCTTTGCTTCCTCAAGCACGCTGACATTTGTCCACCTGTCTTCAAAAGAGATTTGCAGGATTTTTCTGAGGCAACGCTGATGGAAACGCTTTAGGAGTTGAGTGTGACATCTGTAGACCGTCCATGTTTCGCAGGCATAGAGCAGGGTTGGGAGGACAATGGCTTTATAAACAAGCACCTTGGTATCTCTACGGATGTCCCGATCATCAAACACTCTCTGCTTCATTCGGAAAAATGCTGCACTCGCAGAGCTCAGGCGGTGTTGTATTTCAGTGTCGATGTTGACTTTTGTGGAGAGGTGGCTGCCAAGGTAGTGGAAATGGTCAACATTTTCTAATGTTACACCATTAAGTTATATTCCTGGCTTTGCAGAGGGATTAGCTGGTGCCTGTTGGAAGAGCACTTTGGTTTTCTCGATGTTCAGTGAGAAGCCGAGCTTCTCGTATGCTTCTGTGAAGGTGTTTAGAGTGGCTTGTAGGTCTTCTGAATGCACACAGACTACGTCGTCATCGGCATATTGGAGATGTTGTGGTGACCTTGGTTTTGGCTCTCAGTCTGCTGAGGTTAAATAGCTTGCCATCTGTCCGATAGATGATTTCCACTCCGGTGGGAAGCTTCCCATCAACAAGGTGAAGTATCATAGTGACAAAGATGGAAAATGAGGTAGGGGCAATAACACATCCCTGCTTGACACCTGATTCCACTTAAATGAGTCACTTTGGGAACTGTTGCTGTCCAAGACTGTTGCCATCATGTCATCATGGAGGAGCTGCAGGATGTTCATAAATTTGTCAGGGCACCCGATTTTTTGGAGGATGGTCCAGAGAGTGCTGCGATTCATTGTGTTGAATGTCTTTGCAAGGTCAATGAATGCCATGTACAGAGGTTGGTTTTGTTCCCTGCATTTTTCTTGGAGCTGTCGTGCAGTAAAGATCATGTCCACTGTTCCTCTGGAGGGATGGAAGCCCTTCTGGGAGGGTGTCTTCTGAAACAGGGACCCTCTTCGAAGATTTCAGCAGGGATCCCATCAAGTCCGCTGGTTTTGTTGTTTTTTTGTTGGCTGATGGCATTGCTGACTTTTTCCAAACTAGGCAGTGCTGCAAGCTCATCCCTGGTTTGTTGTTGTGGGATTTGTGAGAGAACCTCTTCGGCCACTTTGGAGCTGCGATTCAGCAGGTACTGGTAATGCTCTTTCCAACCTAGTGCAAGTGATGTTTTGTCCTTCAGAAGATTGGTTCCATCTGATGAGCGTAGAGGCTGTATGCCATGGTTTCTTGGTCCGTAAATGATCTTTCTGGCTTTGAAAAATCCCTGAGCATCATGGGTATTTGCAAAGTGTTGGATTTCTTCAGCCTTCTTTGTCCACCAGATGTTCTTGAGTTCTCTGGTCCTTCTTTGGACCTCAGCTTTTGCACTGGCATAGATCTTTTTCTTAGCAGCGCATTTGGTGTCTCTCTACCATGTTTGGAAGGCTTTCCTTTTGTTATCAATTAGCTGTTGGATCTCTTTGTCGTTATCGTCAAACCAGTCTTGATGTTTCTTAGTTTGGTGTCCAGTGGTTTCTTCGCAGGCTGTGATGATGGAGGTATTCAGTTTTTAGTGCAAAGGAGGGTAATAAGAGGGTCTCAGACACTTTTTTCCCAGCTCATATATTCAGCAATGGAAGTAATTTAAAATTAGATATCGCCCCTTCAACGAGACATGGGGGGAGAAGACACCTTGCTTAAAAGGAACGTTATTTCCCCAGCAAGAACATCACTCCTTTGAAACAATCACAGTAAGACAGTTTAAAATTTTGCAAACATGATGACACTACATTAACAGTTGAGGCCAACAATAAGGGACAATGTTGTGGTATAACCATCTCTGTATAAATTATTTGATTTATATCACACTTTTCACCCATGGGGCCCAAAGAAGCAGTCAGGTTGCTAACTGGGGCTAGCTACAGGGAGCTGACAACCACCTGTTGCAGCTCAACTGGCAGCCAATTTGGTTCTGGGTACAATTCAAAGTGCTGGTTATGACCTTTAAAGTCCAGGCTATTTGGCTGACCACATCCTCTTGTACAAGCTGCCCAGGCCCTGAGGTCTTCAGGAGTGGCCCTTCTCTCAGTCCCACCTCCATCCCAAGTGAGGCTCTAGGGTGAAACGTGAGAGAACAGGAACTTCTCAGTGGCTGCCCCTCAACTCTGGGACTCTCTTCTCCTTCCTAGGGAAGTCAGAATGGCCTCCTCCTTGCTGTCCTTCTGGCGGCTGGCTGAAGCCTTTTTATTGAGGCAGGCTTTTAAAGAAGGGGTTTCTTAAGATCAAGTCAGGCAGTGCTATGGTCTTAAGCTTTTAATATTAATAATATTTTAGTATTTTTTGTTCATTGGTTCTTGGAGAACATGGTCTGATGGAGCTTCAGTGCTGCAGTTTTATACTTTATGCTTTAATTGTGTTTTTATCTGGTGTGTTTTATTTTATGATGCTCTTATTTTAATGGTGTTTTTTGTTTTAATTGATCCTTTTTGTTTTGATGCCTTGTGGACATTTTGTCCCATATGCAAGCTGCCCTGAGTCCCTTTGGGGAGATGGTGGTGGGTATAAGAATAAAGTTATTCTTATTCTTCTTCTTATTATTATTATTCACTTAAAAGTCCTGCACAATGCTCAGCTGGGGGAATAAAAATTCTTAGAAGAGGGTTATGAATTTTCATCAGTCACTCCATCTTTTACTTCATCACACATTGTCATTCTATGGCATACCACATGCACTTGCTTGCTTGCTTGCCAAAGGGAAGAAGCTCCTCTTAGGCAAAAAGAAGAGCCAAAAAGTAGTTATTTTATTTATATTGCACTTTTCTCCCAATGTGGGATACAAAGCAGTTTACAATTATCTGCTTTAAAATCGTGCATAATGCCTAGTCTGGTGTGTAAGAATTCTTAAAGGAGGGTTATGAATTTTCATCAAAGTTACTCCATTTCTACCTTGATCATACATCATTATACTATGACAGAAAAAGTGCAATTTCTTTGTCTGCCAAAAAGATGCTCCCCTTAGGCAAAAAGAGCCAGAGCCAGAATGCGCCTACTTGCTCCTGTATCCTTGGCCATCTTTTTCTATATGAAGATGGCACTGCCGCACTATTTCAACCAGAATTTCCCTAGCTTATATGGAGATGCTGCCCACAGTGCAAAGTTGTAGTTCTCACATTAAAAACTCTTGCAAAGTTTTAACTTTTTTCTTAATCAGAATACACTTGCTGTGTTTGCTATATTTACTCATGCTCTCTCTCTTTCTCTTTGGGATTTAATCACAAGACAAAAAGCGGCTTTTATTCCTGGCTAGAGGCAGCACTGGGGACCTAAACTGGCAAATTCAGATCACTGAAGAGTACTTCAGCAGCTGCTCTTTTGCCTTTGCAACCTTGACGACTTTTCTTGGGTCTTTAAAATCAAAGATCCAGGAAGAGTAGTCAAGGTTGCAAGTCAAAGGAGCAGCTGCTGAAGTGCTCTTCAGTGCTTTGAAGTACATACACAAATATCTATATTTTCCTCAGCTAAGACATAATACTTAATCAGCTTAACATTTTTCAATTTATAGCTTAGTCATGCTCACTTGGAATGGAACCAATTTTTAAATCTTCGTATCAGGCAAGACAAATAGAGATGAAACTAAGTGGCTTGCAATATGCTCCAAAGTTGAACCAATAAAGAAAAACAGCTGGAAAATTAAACTTCAGGGAAAGGACATCACACAGTATGATGCAACCCTACCAATGTGTTAATGCTGAACTACAGCTCCCCATTGTTGCAAGACATATTGGCCATGGATGGAAATTGCAGTTTAACAGCTCTAGAAGCACTCGATTGGGGAACGTCTGCTGTAATGTATACCCCAAATCCATTTTCTTAGCAATTCCATGCCCTAGAGCATGCAAAGCGGTAACATAAAAAAATACATTCATTCACAAAATAATATTAGTGAAATACTTCAATCATGTATAAAGCACTATCTCCTCATGGATCAACAGTCTTATATTGTTTTCAGCCAAGAATCCTGATACCAGCTCCCTTTATACCTGAGTCTTACCTCTTCTTTGGAAATCCCGGCTTGCTTCTTTCTGTTCCATTCACTATAGTGTAAGCAGGCACCATTGCGATCAAAGATGTATAAGTTGTGAACCGTCATCTGGAAGGAATAATTTTGAAAAAAGGGAACAAAGCACGCAAACCTGATATGTATGTATGTATGTATGTATGCACACATCCAAAGATTTTATTTTAAGAGCCAGAGACTTAAAGAATCTTGTTAACACCTTTGTATGTTTTTATAGATTATACCACAAATGAATTGCAATACTGAAATGAAATATAAAATTCCTATACTGATGACAGTTGGAAAAGCTACTAATTAAACAAATAAGAGAGCTGGTGGTTTGAGTGTTGGACAAGGGCTCCGAATCTCTGTCCAACCATGAAAGCTACTACATGACCTTGGGCAAGTCAAACACACTCAGCCTCAAAGGAAGGCAAAAATTTTAAACAATTTTTGCCAAGAAAGACTCCTGATAGATTTGCCGTAAGTGGGAAATGACTTGAAGGCACACAGCAATGGTATAAATAATACCAAGATGTGTTGTCGAAGGCTTTCATGGAAGGAATCAGTGGGTTGCCGTGAGTTTTTTGGGCTGTATGGCCATGTTCCAGAAGCATTCTATCCTAACATTTCACCCACATCTATGGCAGGCATTCTCAGAGGTTTGTGAGGTCTGTTGGAAACTAGGCAAGTGGGGTTTATAGATCTGTGGAATGATGTCCAGGGTGGGAGAAAGAACTCTTGTCTGCTTGAGGCAAGTGTGAATGTTGACCACCCTGATTAGCACTGAATGCCTTTTAGATTCAAAGACTGGCTGCTTCCTGCCTGGGGGATCCTTTGTTGGGAGATGTTAGCTAGCCCTGATTGTTTCCTGTCTGAAATTCCCCCGTTTTCTAAGTGTTGTCCTTCATTTACTGTCCTGATTCTAGAGGTTTTTTTAAAAAAACTGAGAGCTAGATTTTGTTCATTTTCATGGTTTCCTCCTTTTTGTTGAAATTGTTGACATGCTTGTGGAGAAGATGCGGTTTTTAGATTCTTTTTGCATGGTCTGCCAGGGTTTAAATTGTGCTTTTTTAAAAAATTTGGGTGATGGTTGGAGTTTTTGTGTAAGTATCTACCTGAGTGTGTGGTCAACAACAACAAAAACAATAACAACAATTTTATTGATTAGCCAATTGGCCTTATCAGAAGCAGACAGCACAAACACAACATACATCTAATTCACTTAAAATAAAATACAAAAATACAGGAATTTGTCAGCTTGGTGCCAATGTAGCCAAACATATATGCATCAACTATTCTCATCTCCCATAAACTGCACCCCAATCTGATCTATGTACTCCGATCTCCTTTTAGCAAATTGTTGATTGGATTTGCAGATGACTAGGACAACTAGAAATGGAAATTTTCCTTCATTTTCTTTTTCCATGGTGAATTGGATGTTTGGGTGGATGCTGTTGAGGTGGTCCAGGAACATGTCGAGTTCTTCCTTCTCCATGCCTCCAAAGGGATGGATAGATACACAAAAACTCCAACCAACACCCAAGTCAAAAAAAGAAGCACAATTAAAGCCCTAGCAGAATCTGTGAAGCCCAACTCCTCCAAGGGGAACTGAAACACCTAAACTGAGTTCTACAGGCCAATGGAGACTCCACCACAGACATCAGAAGAGCTGCAAGGCTAAGAACAAGCCACGAGAGTCTAGACAAAGGCCCACTCAGAGGAAAAGTGTTTTTGCCATACATCAAAGGAACCACTAGCTGCATAGGGAAGCTGAAGAAAAAACACAACCTACAAACTATCTACAAAACAACTAAGAAATCCAACAAATGCTACGTTCATCAAAGGACAAGAGGGATCCTCTCACCTCTGCAGGAGTCTACTATACACTGTGCAGCTGTGGACAAATCTACATAGGGACCACCAAACACAGCAGCATTGCCCAGACATGAATCAAGGAACATGAAAGGCACTGCAGAATGATTCAACCAGAGAAGTCAGCCATAGCAGAGCACTTGATGACCAACCTGGACATGGAATATTATTTGAGAACACAGGAATGCTGGGCCACTCTACCAACCACCATGTCCAACTACACAGAGAAGCCATTGAAATCCACAAACATGTGGACAATTTCAACAGAAAGGAAGAAACCATGAAAATGAACAAAATCTGGCTACCAGTATTAAAAAAAACCCTCTAGAATTAGGAAAGTAAATAAAGAACAACACTCAGAAAACAGGGGAATTCCAGACAGGAAACAATCAGGGGCAGTTAACACCTACCAACAACGGATTCCCCAGGCAGGAATCAGCCAGGCTTTGAAGCTGCAAAGCTATTTAATGCTAATAAGGTGGCCATTGGCAACATTCACAATTGCCTCCAACAGATAAGATTTCTTTCTCCCACCCTGGACATCATCCCATAGATATTTATAAATCCCACATGCCTAGTTTTCAGCAGACCTCACAACCTCTGAGGAGGCCTGCTATAGATGTGGGCGAAACGTCAGGATGGAATGCTTCTGGAACATGGCCATACAGCCCGGAAAACTCACAACAACCCACTATTCAAATATTTTTCAATTATATTCTGCAATATCGAAAGAATTCGGGCAGAATATAAAGAATACAACCACAACAAAAGGCCCCTCACCTTCTTCCTCCTGTCGTCGCTATAGCAACCACTCCCCTCTTTCACTGCTTCCCCTCCAATATCGTTTACTTCCGGAAGGGAATGCGAGTCAAGTCATATCCACTTCGCTGATTGGCCCGCTTTTCGTCGCGGGTCTGCCTGTTAAGCCCTTTCGGTCCCGCCCCTAAGGTCATCCGTCCGCGCGGCTTCTCTGTCACTTTCGCGCCTGCCCACAAGGAAAATGGCGGCGCCGTCTTCGGCCTCGCCTTTTTCCCAGGGAAGTTGCCAGGAGTTGCTCGAAGAGGCTCTGTAGGAGTAGTAGCGGTGCGGCCTTAGTAGTGGGCGGGGAATGGAAAAGGAGGCGCGAGACTTTTTTAAAACGGAGATGAGTAAAAAAGAAGGCCGTTGAAGGATGTACTCATTGGTAAGCAAGGGGTCTGAGGTCATACAGAAAGCCAGGAAAGTTACTTTTTGGGAGGACCACTGCTGCCACAACGAAGAGTTATTCAGAGAAGTAACTTTTCCTAGCTGATGTTTCTGAGGCGACTATGTCAAGGGGTTGTGGGAGGAGCCAGAAAGCAAAGGGGGTGGAGCCAAAGGAAGGGGCGTGGCTTCAGCTAGGTGACCTGCAGGTGGGTAAGGCTTCTTGCAACAACTTGGAGACTTAGGCCCTCATTTACACTGCCATATAATGCAGTTTCAAACCACATTATATAGCAATATAGACGGGGGCCTTAAAGAGGGTGGTTCTACACTATAGAATTACAGCACTTTACTTAGGCGATCCCTTGTTGACTGAGTATCATAGCCTTCCAGTGGGTACGTAGGCGACTGTGGAACCTATTCTTGACCTGCATGTTCTTCCACAGCAAGGGATGGAAGGCGGTTGCAGTCAGGGTTGGCTTGACGCTCCTTCCTCTTGGCCAATCTTTAAATCTCTTTTCCTGCCCACCAACATTACGTTTCCCGTTCTTGAGTTGGGAGTACAGCAACTGCTTTGGGAGACGGTGATCGGGCATTCGGACAACGTGGCCAGTCCAGCGGAATTGATGGTATAGGGGTATCGCTTCAATGCTGGTGGTCTTTGTGTTGGGAATTGATGAGCCGCTAAGCTCTAATCACCCTCTTTATGAGGTAAATTTCCATTAAAATAGCAGAGCAAAATGCAGCAGTGAGACTTACGCGCGGTGTGAGTTTTGGAAAGCCTCTGTGTCTTCAGGAAGGCAAAGGAATGCAAAGTTAGCTTTAAAGTTTAAAGGCATTTATTGAGGTAAAAAGAAATCCATTGATGGATAGAAAAGGTTCAGAGCTAACTATCTAATCTAATCCTGTTCTAATACACATAGACGGATTAAAATAACAAAGATCTAGATAGTTACATCTGGACTAATAGGAGCCGACAGAGTGCGTCCTCTCTCTGGAACAAAGCAGGAAGATCGAATGGCGACCAAGCCTCGTGGGTCGCTTCTTCTCTAGGGCCATAAACATTCCAATTGGGGAAGTTACGTTAACCCTAGGAGAGATCACATTTCTAAAGCATCAAAGGGTGGGTTGACCTAAATCGGACAGGAAGGAGGAAACAATAGTAAAGCCTAATCAGAGCATGCATGGAACTGGGGAAGGTGTCCCTAACTCTTTTCTAGGCTTCCTGTCTAACCATAGAGACTTAAGCAGTGCAGGATGACATTTTTCCAACACTTTGCTTCTTCCAGCATGCTGACATTTGTCTGCCTGTCTTCCCAAGAGATTTGCAGGATTTTTCGGAGGCAACAATGCAGGAATCATTCCAGGAGTTGAGTGTGATGTCTGTAGACGGTCCACGTTTCACAGGCACATAACAGGGTTGACTTTATAAACAAGAACCTTGTATCCCTATGGATGTCTTCATCCTCAAGCACTCTCTGCTTCATTCAGAAGAATGCTGCACTCGCAGAGTTCAGTGTCAATGTTGACTTTTGTGGAGAGGTGGCTGCCAAGGTAGCGGAAATGTCAACGTTTTCTAATGTTACACCATTAAGCTGTATTCCTGGCATTGCAAAGGGTTTGGCTGGTGCCTGCTGGAAGAGCACTTTGGTTTTCTCAATGTTTAATGAGAGGCCAAGCTTCTCATTTGTTTCTGCAAAGGTGTTTAGAGTGGCTTGTAAGTCTTCTTCTGAGTGCGCTCAGGCAATGTTATCATCTGTTACATTGGAGTTCTGTAACAGATGTTGTTGTGACCTTGGTTTTGGCTTCAGTCTGCTGAGGTTAAATAGCTTGCCATCTGTCCGATACATGATTTCCACTCTGGTGGGAAGCTTCCCATCAGCAAGTTGAAGTATCATAGCGATGAAGATGGAAAATAAGATAGGGGCAATAACACATCTGTTTGACACTTGATTCCACCTTAAATGAGTCACTTTGGGAGCCATTGCTGTCCAAGATTGTTGTCATCATGGAGAAGCCGCAGGATGTTCACAAATTTGTGAAGATACCCGATTTTTTGGAGGATGGTCCAGAGAGCACTTTGATTCACTGTGTCAAAAGCCTTTGCAAGGTCAATGAATGCCATGTACAGAAGTTAATTTTGTTTCCTGCATTTTTCTTGGAGCTGTCATGCAGTGAAGATCTCTGTTCCTCTGGAGGGGCAGAAGCCATTCTGCGATAGTGTCTTCTGATACAGGTAGAAGGCGGTTTGTAAGGATTCTTGTGAGGATTTTCCCAGCAAGGTTAGAAGGAAGATACCTCAATAGTTTCCGCAGTCTGTTCTATCCCCTTTTTTGAAAAGGGTAGATGATGTTGGCATCCTTGAAGTCTGCTGGGATTTTCTTGATCATCCACACTTTTTCAATGAGTTGGTGGAGTTGTGTTATCTCAGGTCCACCCTCTAAAGATTTCAGCAGGGATCCTATCAAGTCCACTGACTTTGTTATTTTTTTGTTGGCTGATGGCGTTGCTGACTTCCTCCAGACTAGGCAGTGCTGCAAGCTCATCCCTGGTTTGTTGTTGTGGGATTTGTGAGAGAACCTCTTTGGCCACATTGGAGCTGCGATTCACGAAGTTGTAGTAGGGCTCTTTCCAACATAGTGCAATTGATTTTTTTGTCCTTCAGAAGTTTGTTTCCATCTGATGAGTTTAAGTGACTGAGGGGGAAAAGGAAGGGATCTGAGGCTCTTAGGAATTATGGGAGTTGAACTCCAAAACACCTGGAGGGCTCAAGTTGGCCCATGCCTCCTTTATAGTATGAAATCATGTAAAGGCACTCCCCAAGTTACGAACAAGATTGGTTCCGTAGGTTTGTTCATAAGTTGAATTTGTATGTAAATCAGAATAGGGACATTTTTAAGTGTAACTCCAGCCATATAGAGAGGTTTGGAAAGCACAGATAGAGGTTTGGAAAGCATAGGGAAGGGTTAACACCTCTATAGTGTTCCATTCCATCTCACTTACTGTCACTGCGAGAATTGGATTTTGAACAATTTGGCTTGTTGTGGAAACAAGGATTGGTATAGTGTCGAGATCCAAGTAAGTCATGCTACCCCTCTATTCTGCCTTGGTCAGACCTCACCTGGAATCACACTGTGTCCCATTCTGGGCACTGCAGCTTAAGGGAGATGTTGACAAGCTGGAATGTGTCCAGAGGAGGGCGACTCAAAGGATCTAGGGTCTGGAGAACAAGCCCTATGAGGAGCGGCTTAAAGAGCTGGGCATGTTTCGCCTGCAGAAGAGAAGACTGAGAGAAGACATGATAGCCATGTACAAATATGTTAGGGGAAGTCATAGGGAGGAGGGAGCAAGCTTGTTTTCTGCTGCCCTGGAGACTAGGATGTGGAACAATGGCTTCAAACTTCAGGAAGGGAGATTCCACCTAAACATTAGGAAGAACTTCCTAACTGTGAGAGTTGTTCAGCAGTGGAACTCTCTGCTCCAAAGTGTGGTGGAGGCTCCTTCTTTGGAAGCTTTTGAAACAGAGGCTGGGTGGCTATCTGTCGGGGGTGCTTTCTCGGCAGAATGGGGTTGGACTGGATGGCTCACAAGGTTTCTTCCAACTCTAGGATCCTATGATTCTTCAGTCAGGCCTATCCAGTTAAATCTGAATCACGAGTCTGAATTTACATTCTATCACTGTTACATTGAATCATAGAGTTAGAAGAGACAGCATGTTGATCTTGTGCCCTTTGTTTGGTGTATGTTTTTATAATGATGTGTTTTTATCTTATGTATTTTATATTTATTTTATGTTCATATGTTTTGCTTCTGTTGAACCCCACCTTGAGCCATTAAGAAATGCAGGTAACCAACAGGTTATTATTGTTGTTAAAATTTACACTTTTTAACATGGGCAATGCTGTGCTTTAGTGAGATTTTATCTATACCCGGTGCTATCTGTATTATTTTGGCTCTTTCCCTTTTTTAGTTGATGTCAGATGAGCAGTGGTTCCTGCTTATGCTCATTGCATCTTTTCTCCAGAACTCTCTGAATATATCGGCACATCTAAATGTATCCTCCCACTCTCAGAAACCAGTTATCGCAGGACACTCCTTTACAACAAAAAAATCAGGTTTCTGAGTACAAAAGTCCCACGGGCTGGAAAGCAAAAGAAGGCATTTCCCCCTCCATCACCGCCCCTTCACAGCTGCACATGGCAGATAAAAGCACCAGTGGGATATTGGCCTCCTCCATCCACAGCGAAGACCTTCTGAGTGACATGGAGCTCCTGCCAGCCTCAGAACCCACAACTCCAGCACAGCGGGTCCCTTGTTCTCACTCAGCCAGCCTTTACAGCTCCAAGGGGATGATACAACCCTACACATCCTTGCACCAGTGTCGACAGACTGAGGTCCCAGCCTGTTCCCTCTTGGATAGCCAGACTAACAGGGCCTTGGCCAGGGAACCAGAGGCTCCTGAGGTAGACCTGGATACGTTGGCTGAAGAGCTGAGCCATCGGCTCTCGACTGGTGTAGAGGCGAGTTCTCACAGGAAGGTGAGGAAATTATCCATATTTATTCAAATCTAATGCTCACATTTTTTTTGGCTAAATTATATACCCAGAAGTGAGGGGCGCATTAGAATCACACATGTAAACCTGCCTGCACCCCTCAGCCTCAACATGTTGGAGGGGCACGGCTTCCCAACTGGCCTCATTCACAAAGCCTTCAAACCTCCCCTTTGGATTTGAAAGCCTCATGAATGAGGCCTTCGTAGGCAAGCCGCTGCCCATCCATTAGGCCGAGGTCAGTGAGTTTGCCAACAGTTTAAAAGAACATTAAATTTAAAAACATAAAAGATAAATGCTAAATTAGAATGAGGTCTAGTGGGATTCTTTGAATGAAACCATAACAATAGTATTTTATATCATATTTTCATCCCCAAAATTGGGATTTAAAGTGGCTAATAATTTTAAAGTACACCACTCCAGGAGACCCCAGTGGTGCAGTGGGTGAAATCGTTGAGCTGTTGAATGTGCTGACTGAAAGGTTGGCAGTTCGAATCCAGGGAGCAGAGTGAGCTCCCACTGTTAGCACCAGCTTCTAACCTAGCAGTCCAAAAACATGCAAATGTGAGTAGATCAATAGTTACCGCTCCAGCAAGACGGTAACAGTACTCCATGCAGTCATGTCTGCCACATGACCTTGGAGGTGTCTACGGACAACACTGGCTCTTTGGCTTAGAAATCGAGATGAGTACCAACCCCCACAGTTGGACACGACTAGACTTAATGTCAAGGGGAAACCTTTACTTTTACCTTTTTACAACCCTCCAAGATTTTTTTTTGCAGTGTGCATGTTTAAAATTGAGATGTGCATTACAATTGATGGTGCATTATACTAAAGTCAATGCAGTATGTAGGAAAGCAAATAAGGCAGAGAGAAGGTTAGGGAGGAACATCCCTAACCTTCTCTCCTCCACTGCCCTCATAAAGACATTGGCCACTCTTCAGCTTTTTTATCAATGGGATGGAAGGAATCCCTATTAAGTTTGCAGATGTTACAATATTGGGAAGAATAATGAAGATACTTAATTCAAAATGAGCTTGATAAAGTAGAAAACTGGGTGGAAATCAATGAAATGAAATTCAACACAGGCAGCAGGCAATAAAATTCAACATTTAGGCCACAGAAACAAAACGGACAGGTATAGGAAAGACTTGCCTTAACTATACTGCCTAGGGATTATTGTAATGTTGAACTTGACCCAGCAGTGCGGGATTGCAGCAAAAAGGGCAAATATTATTTTAGCCTGCATTGACAGAACCATGGTCTCCAAGCCAAGGGAAATTATAGTCTCACTATATCAGGCCTCAGTGGAGGGCTGTGTTCACATCTGGGTACTTTGTTTTAGGAAGAATATAGACAAGTTGGAGTGAGCTCAGAGAAGGTCAACAAAGATGACAGGAGGTATAGGGAAGTAATTAGAAAAGGAAAGGCTAATGGAATTGGGCATGTTCCACCTGGTGAAGTGAAGACAAGCATGATACGACTGCCTTCTTTACATACCACAAGGAGTGCCACAGAGAAGAGGGGCAGGCCTACTTTTTGCTGCTTCAGGTCTACTGGTTTCAAGTTACAGGAGGGTAGATTTCAGTTGGACATGGGAGGAGAAAGGCTTTTAATACGTAGTTGATTAAGCTGCTTTAGGTCCAGGGCTGGGAAGAAAGGTGGGATATCAATAAGTATAATCCTAACACCCAGGTCTCTTTCCTACCTGCAGGGTGCTGCCCCCACAGAGCTGCGGCATATCTCAGAAATGGAGAATGTGCGCTGCTACCTGCAGAATATGCTTCGTGGGTCCAAAGAGGCTGCTCATGGTGAGTTTGGGGTGGAATGTGGCTGCAGGGCAAATAAGAATTTTGGAATACCTGTATTTGCAAATATGTACATAAGGAGATATGTTAGAGATGGGACCCAAGTCTATGCACGAAATTCACCCGTGTTTCCGACACACCTCCCAGGTTGCAGATGGTGACCTTTGCTTCTCTCCCTGCAGGAGACGCTGTGGCACCAGGAACCTTGGAGCGGAAAGATGACGATTCTTTCGAGAGCGATAGCACGGCTGCCTTGCTCAAGTAAGATTATCTCAGGTTATTAGCAGTTCTACACCATAGATCAGCCAGCACTGTGACCAAGTCAAAGGCTCTGATGATTGCAGCAGAACCAGGTCAAAATTGCTTATGAAAACCCAGTAGATTTTGGCATCTCTTTTCTAGTTTCTCCCCAAAATTGGAACCTAGTCACATATGGTGACGTTTGCAGCCATGTAATAAGCCATGATTTCTGTTAACCATGGTTTGTAGCAGAAGCCACAAAATACATAATTAACAACTAAACATACTGTTTTACCTTCCCTATGGGTGCTTTGTTTCCCTTCTTGTTTTGTGTTTTCAAACTGACTCTGATTTAAGCCAACTGTATCCTAGGGTTTTCTTGGCAAAATTCCTTCAAGGGGTTTGCCTTAGTGTTCCTCTGGGTCAAAACTAAACAACATGAATGTCAATAGGGACAAATGTATGGTCCTACGCTTTGGCAATTTAAAAAAGGATGAGGTGGCAAGCTTGTTTTTCTGCTGCCCTGGAGACTAGGACACAACGGAGTAATCGATTCAAATTGCAGGAAAAGATAAGAACGTCCTGACTGTCAGATCTGTTCAGCAGTAGAATATGCTGCCTGGGAGTTTGGCAGAGTCTCCTTCTCTGGGGGATTTTAAGCAGAGGCTGGATGGCCACCTGTTGGAAGGGTTTTTATTGTCTTTTCCTGTATGGCAAGGGGTTGGACTGGATGGTCTTTGAGGGTCATCTTCCAACTCTATGACTCCATGAATCTACAGTTTAAGGTTCTTGCTTAGCAGACTTGTTTTCAGAGATGGCAAAGAATGAACTCATGTGTCTAGATCCTGATCCTGTAGAAAAACAGTAGAAGACTTGTGATTGGTCTTGAAGAAATCCCTGGCCTCCACACATTCCTTTTGTTTTTCCCCTCAGTGCCCGGCCGCTGCAGGAAGTGTCCCCGCCTGGCTCTTTTATGGGCTTAGAGGAACTCTTCCCTCGCTACACCAGTTTACGCCTGGGCCAGGTCCGAGAACCCTCCTCCTATGTAGATTCCCACCACCTGAGGGACTCTTTGGACAAGGAGCAGGCTCGGCGGAAGGTGAGTGGGGCAGCTTTGCCTGAAGGGTTTGTAAAGTGCAAAAGCAGACAGCTGCCAGCCTTCAAGCCTCTGGATAAGAGCTTAGAAAATGGCTTTCTTGGACTCCCAGACTCCCTCTTGGGCCAGAACCTTTCCAAACTCTGGGTTGAGTTTTCCTTTCCTCCAACTTTTTTTTACATAGAATGTACAAGCTATTTTAAGCCATATTTTCTCCTAAGATGGAGTGGACAACTGTGATATTCTATACATTTTAAGGACTCAGTTTGAAGTCATGTCATAAAGGTCAACATGGGACATACAATTGTTGTCTATATACAAGGTTCATTCAGCTAAGACCATCAAAGAGGAAATTAGAAGAAACAAAAGTCTATTACACAGGGGCTTGATGTGACTGAGAAATAGAACTTCTTTCCACAGTGGCACAAAGTGTTGTGGGTGTGATTTATGATCTCATGAGCAACCAGGAATACCAGCCTTTAGAAGGGTGATTCTGGAGAGATCTTCTGACAAAAGAATGTTGTGCATTGGCTAATTCTGATGTTTGTTAAGAAATAAAGTACTATGTGATACACTGTTAGCACTACCCCTCGACCAGTCCTGTTATGGTTGATTAGGTCAATTTTCGTATTCCTGGCCATTGGATTGTTGAACCTCACCTGATGGAGCTACAATGTACTCGGTTTTATATCTTTTAGTGTGTTTTATCAGGGTTTTTGTATTTTATGATGTTTTTTTAAATTATTATTTTGTTATTTTGTTTATTAAGTTACAGTTAGGTTGTGTATATTGTCTAATGTGCCTTGTCCTGATGTAAACTTATTGTATGGTTTTATTTTGGCATTGAATGGTTGCCATATTTGTTGGAAACCACTCTGAGTCCCTTTTGGGGAGATAGGGCAGTTTATAAATAAAGATGGTGATGATGATGATGATAATGATTAGAACACAATAAGACTTTTCCTTGAAACAAACAGTCTGCCAGAATCTCTGACACTACAACTCTCAACAGTCCTGGGCGATATAGATGCTGGTGAAGGCTTACTGGTGCTGAAGTGCAGCAGTACCAAAAAGACCACCACAACTCACCCTTGTCTTCAGCCAAAGAGGCCCAACTATCTAGATTTCCCCAAAGCAAAAGCGGTGTTGCCAAATCTAGCATGTGGTCCAAGGTTGGCTCAGCAAATTTGTCCCTCCCTCCTTCTCACCTGAGCAGCTCCTAATTGCCAGGATTATTCCTCTGCATTAGGCAAGCAAAGCTTCTTGAAGGACGGACCAATATGGCTCAGGGGGAGGAGGAGGAGGGTATCATGTGATCGGCGACTTTAAGCAAAGCTACTCGGCTTAGCCGGTATCATGGCCCGTAATGAGCTTTCCAGCCTCCCGGCCACGTGGCCCTTCCACCTCATCCTTAACGTGGGCAGAATGCCTTCCTTGCCCACGAGGAGCAAGGACCAAGACTCAGCCAGCCTGATCAAAGACTCAAGGAGCAGACACCCCAAGTTCCACCCCTTTCTCTGCAGTCTAAATTAAGGCATGAACAATAAGGGAAATGAGAGATCTTTGTTCTTCCCAAAAAGGTGATCTATCATTAGAATCATAGAGTTGGAAGAGACCCAGTCTATCAGTTCAGCATCATTCTGACAGACAGAAAGACACAATCAAAAACCTCTTGACAGAGGACCATCTAGCCTCTGCTTCAAAACCTCCAAAGACAGATGCTGCACTGGACTCCCAGGCAGCATATTCCACTGCTGAGCAGCTCTTACCATCATGAAGTTATTCCTAATCTATAGGTGGAATCTCTTTTCCTGCAATGGGAAGCCGTTGAATCCTAGTCTCCAGTGCAGAAGAAAAAAAAAGGTTGCCCCTTCCTCAATGTGATATCTTTCTAATATTTAAACATGGCTCTCGTGTCCCCTCCCAGCCTTCTGTTCTTTAAGCTAAACATACCCAGTTCCTTAGCCATTCCTCATAGGGCTTGGCTTCCAAACCTTTGATTATTTTGGTCGCCATGTTTAAATATTGGAAAGGATGCCACATTAAAGAGGGGGTAGGCTTTTTGTTGCTCGGAGACCAGGAGACGGAGCTATGAATTTAAATGGCAAGAAAAGATATTCCACTAAACATTTGAAAGAACTTTCTGATGCCAAGAGTGGTTTGACAGAGCAATGTGCTGCCTGGGAGTCTCCTTCTCTGGAGGATTTTAAGACAGACTGGATGGCTATCAGTCGGGAAGGCTTAGGTTAAGTGTCCCTTGCCTGGCACCTGAGGGTGGGCTGGATGGCCTAAGTGGTCTCTTCTAACTATGATTATGTGGTTCAGAAGGCAGGTGACAGGTAGCGTGGGCAACACACAGAAGACGGTCAGCCCCAACCGGGAGGCGGCGCTAGCATGCCACGGACCCAGCCCACGTGCCCCTGGAAGAAACCTGACCTTGCTGGAACTGGCTCTCAGCTCCTTCCAGGGCTTTAAGCCGCTTGCCGGGGTGGGCGGAGGGCTAGCTTCCCCCTCCTCTGAGGCTCGATTTAGCCCTCTAAGCCTATTACACTGCAGCCTGCCCTCCCCGGCCCAGGTATTGCTGGGAACCCAAAGAAAGCTTTCTGGCTCTTTCTGCACTCTTATAGAACATTCCATTCTCTCTTTCTGGAGTTGGGGAACTCAAAGGCTCAAACCCCTGTTCCCTGCAGGAGTGGAGAAACAGTAGGGATTTGGGGCTCAGCTCCTGCCCCAGATCCTGTAACAAAAGGGGGAAGATTGCCCCCCCCCCCGAAGAACCCACCAAACTCTGACCCAACCAATTTTTAAAAATTGGAATGATTTTCAGGCAGTTTTGGTTGGCATGCTTAATATCTGACCTATTCAAATGCTCTTTTTAATAAAGGAGCAATTTTGATATAGGGTATGGCCTAATTCAGTGCAATGCTGTACCGAACCCAAAATGAATGGTGAGTGCCAGCAACAATAGCCATTTTAGGAAGAGGGAAACAAATACTACAAAGCCCCTCCCAACATATGGAAATATGTAAAAAAAAGACATTCTAATCCCACTAAGCATCTCAGAATCCCATACTACGACAATTCATCTGCTTCCATCCGCAGACTCTCCCAAAATGGGAATTGTTGCTAACACTTAGCATTCACTGTAGGTACTGTTCTGCCCTAGACAACAGGATTTCAATGAGTTAGGCCATACTCTGTAAATACATTGCTCCTTTATTTCAAAGAGCATACAAATAGGCCAGGTGTTAGGCACGGCAACCAATCCAGATGGACTACAGTGATAGTAAAAACAAGAGTCTGCCTCCAGATTCAAAGCCCTGGGAATCACTTTTTCATCTTCGTTTGATTTTTTAAAAATGAACTTTTTTCCTCTTGGCTGCAATTCCTATATGGAAGGGAAAGTATGAGGTTTTGAGGTGACTTGGGGAAAGTATCTAGGAGTTAAAACTTGAAGGCTGTGCCTTGTTGCAGCTCTCAGGTATTATTATTGTACAGACATCCTGGTACTACCACCACAGATGTGTCCTTGACTATTTTCCTTCTTTCCTGCCTTCCTCCCACAGCACTGCGAACGTCACATCCAGACCTTGCAGCACCGCATTTTAGAGTTGCAGCAACAATTGGCTGTGGCTGTCTCAGCCGACAGGAAGAAAGATAGCATGATAAAGCAGCTGGATAAGGTGAGCCTGGCATTGGTGCAGGGGAGCCACTATATCACTCTTCAGGCTCAGAATAAAGGAAAGGGAGTTCTGGGGCAGGCCTAGATGCTGCAAAAAATCGAGCCAAGAGAATCCCCATGTCTTCTTTACTCAATGAATAATCTCTTCCCATCTCACTAGATAGGAGAGGGATGGAGAACTGGCCTGCGTTGTTCTCTTGCAAGAGATTATGGTTAAAATACATAATAACAATTACATAATTAAAATACATTCAATATACATGCAGCTACAAATATCTGACTTACAAATGACTTATAGTTAAGAACAGGACTGAGACAACAGGAAGCGAGAGAAAAGGGAAATTCACTCCTGAAAGAGTTATCATGGGAGAAAAGTGTCTCCACTGTAGCTTTATCAGTAATCCTTGTTTCCACAACAAGCCAAATTTTTCAAAATCCAATTATTGCAGGGACAGAAAGTGAGATGAAATCTTCTGAACAGGAGCACAGACTGCAAAATGAACATCACAAAGGTGTTAACCCTTCCCTATGCTATCCATATACAAGTTCAACTTCTCTTGTTCATAACTTGGGGACTGCCTGTATTAAAGTTCCTTATTCCTCTACTGTTGGTCCCAGTGCCCTCCTCCTGCCAACACTTCAGACAATGAGAAGTTAAAACCTATTTTTGCTCAAAAATGATAAGTTGAAACCTCAGAGGTCTTTGGAAGCTGTTGCTGAGATTTTTGCCAAATGTCTTCTATCAACCTCTGCTATTTTACGTTATGTAGGCAGAGAGTCCCTAGCATGCCTGCTGAAGCACTATTCATTATTTAAGGCCAAAAAAGATGTAATTTTTGCTACCATTGGGAATAGTCAGAGGGACTGGGGCTGCATTTTGCCATGCCTCGGGAAGGCGGCATTTTTGGCTAGGTGATCCGGTTCCTGTTAGTAACCCTTGCGAGACCGAACTTTCCATTTTCCTCCCCACAGACCCTGGCTAAAGTGGTGGAGGGCTGGAACCGTCATGAGGCGGAGCGAACAACAGCGTTACATCGACTGCAAGCTGAGAAAGAGGCAGCAGAACAGGCCCTGGGGAGGCAAAAGGAGGTGGGCCTCCAACTGAATGGCTGGGCAGGGGTTGGAATCTCTTTTTTTTGGCAGCAAGTACCATTAGCACCTAATTGTGGACATGTCAGTTCACTCAATGTGACCTCAGAGGGTTTCTCCTTTTGGTAGTGGGTCAAAAGGTCCAAAGGTCCATCTATCCTAGTTGCATCTCAGAGCTCTTTTGTCCTTCTTGTTCTCCTCCTTTAGAAAGTGTCAGAGATGGAGGGGCGCCTTGAGAATGCCTTGTCCGCCCTCAACCGGGAGCAGCAAGCAGTGAAACAGTATTACAAAGAGAAGGAGATGCTGGTAGGTACCATTTACTCAGGGCATCTGTCCACTCTTTGGGATTCTGGGGAATGTAAAACTGCAGTTCTTACCGAGGCGCAGCAAAGCTCTGCATGTCTCGTTTTAAGAAGGATCTAGACAAGCTGAAACAGGATCAGAAATGGGGCAATAAGGATAATAAGACCTCATGTATAAGTCAAAGGCAGCTTTGGGGCCAAAATTATGGATTTTGATATGAACTGTGGATAAGTTGGGGGTAATTCTGTGGAGAGGGGAAAGCATCAATGCTGTTTCGAGAGGTCGGGTTCCCTTGGCTACCATTTCCCCACCCAGGCATTCAAAAAGGCCAGAAGTTGCACCCTGGAGGAGTGCGTTGAGGGAGTCGATGCATCTTTTAGGTTCTTCCAAGATGGACTAAGCTCTTGCCTTTTGCCACTCTTCTCAGAGAAAGGGGATGGTTCCTGTTTTGATAAGTGTTAAGGTACAGTACCAATACTGACCTGTAAATAAGTCAACCCATTTGGGGGGGGCGGTGAGCTTTTTACATTATCTATTTATTTCATGTCAAAAGCATTGCCTAAATATGTATAAAACTGATAAAAGTATGTAAACGGCTAATCTTTCCAACCCAAAAACATTGCTTTTAAATTTTTAAATTGCTTTTCAACATTTTGAACATTTTAAATTGGACATGTGTCTTTTTTTCTCCACAAATGGAAGAACACCAGAGGTCTTTATCAAGACAATTGCTAACAATTATGTCCACCAATATAGAAGGTTTGTCACTTGCTAAGGAAGAGCTTTGGACTAAAATTTCTAGACTTAAACATGAGTATATAAGTAGTTTTCCCCCTGTGCTCACCCAGAGAGCCATCTCGGCACCCTTAGGATAGTAAGAGTTGATCAACAGTGGTTCAAAGTATGGTGGAGTCTCCTTCTCTGGAGGTTTTTAAACAGAAGCTGGTTGGCTATCTGTTGGGAGGGCTTTGATGGTGTCTTTCCTCATGGCAGAAGGGGGTTGGTGTGGATGGTTCTTGGGTGCTTTTCCAGCTCTCTGAATCTACGATTCTAGGAGGAGGAGAAGGCGTCTGTGCTGTGCGACTTGGAGGCGGCACGCCTGCAGGTGCGTGACCTGGAGGGCAGTTGGGATGTGGAGCGCCGCCAGCAAGAAGCGCTGCGAGCCACGCTGGAAGAACAGCAGCAGGACTGGGCCCAGCGGGAGAGGCAACTGGAGCAGCAGCGCCAGGCCCTGGAAGACGGGAGCCGGAGCCAGCTGGAGATGGAAAAGGTGAGACGGCCAAAACTCTCCCTATTGGCAGGAATAACTTACCTGTTCCTAGTTTTTTAAAACAACCATATCAGTGTTTTTAATCCTCACTTTCTTTGCATGCATCTACATCTTTGGCCTTCTAGGTGTTTTGGACTTCAACTCCCACAATTCCTAACAAAGGCAAAACATTGTAATAATGACACATACATTACATCTCCCGGATCTTCAGAACTAATATACATGGTTTCACTTATTCACAGTTTTACTTACTTACGGCCTCTTGTACAAACCACTCTCTCCATCATCCTTGAAAATAATAGGGTTCGCTGTCATTCGCTGTTTCATGCATCCATGCACAGTCCAGAAATGTATCCCTCATAAATATGGAAATCGTATTGTATTGTGAAAAAAAAACAAAATTGACAATTAAAATAGTATTGTATTAAACTAACAGTAGAATTAAAACCATTTAGAACATTACTTTAGAAACGGCATGGGATCATAAAGAGCCTTTCTCGACTTGCTGGAAAAGGAAGCCTGCTGCTAAAGGCCACCAAAGAAAGACTAACCCAAGGCTGTGAAATTAGTTCATTTTGACACCACTTAAACAGCCATGACTCAATGCTGTGGAATCCTGGGAGATGTAGTTTGGTACTCTGGCAAAGCACTCTTTAGCAGAGAAGGTAACAGTCCTTGTAAAACTACAATTCCCTCAATTCCATAGCATTGAGCCATGGCACTTAAAGTGGTGTCAGACTTGTCCCTTTCCACTTGATGATGTGCAGGCAGAAATTAAGGCCCCAACCTGACCTTGTTAGTGCTCTTCTCTGAATCCAGGAAGTTTCAGTAACCCAAAGAGAGCAAGTTAGTTATGTGTTTGTGTAGGTTGTCCCCCCATTCAGTTGGAGTCTAGGAAAGAACTCTATTTCCTGAGAAACGTTCATATGTCCAGAGGCGTGGCTTTTCCCAATCAAGGGGTGGGGCCCTGAGTGGTCCTCTTCCCCATAGCCTGTTCTTACCTTGCAGCAGGGAAGCAGGAGGGAGGCTTGGGCTCAGCCATGGAGTCCCAGGGATGGGAGGAGCTGCAGCGAATGGACCCTTCTGGTGCAGGAAAAAAGTGCCAGCCTTCTCAATCAGTATGTTGCAGAGATGTATCATCTTGGCTCCATGTGGAGGGTGGGGTATGATACCTGTGAGTCCGGTTTCAGGTAACAGTGTTAGGAAATAGATTGCTCTATGGCAGTGGTTCTCAACCTGTGGGCTCCTAGATGTTTTGGCCTTCAGTTCCAAGAAATCCTAACAGCTGGTAAACTGGCTGGGATTTCTGGGAGTTGTAGGCCAAAACACCTGGGGACCCACAGGTTGAGAACCTCTGCTCTATGGAGAGCCTAAGATTCTGTCTCAGAGCTTGGGAAAATCACCTTTTGTGGACTACAGCTCCCAGTGGCCATGCTTCCTGGAGATTCTGGGTGTTGTCCTTCAGAAAAGACAACTTTTCCTACAAGCCTTTGTGGCTTACAGATACTCTTCATTTTACATTGTATTCAGAGTCCCATTGACAGTAAATAGTCAATTGATTCAGCTGTACTAGAGATGATTTTGCATGCTATAGCCAAGTGTATAGGCATGAATTCTTTGCTTTCAGAAGTCCTGGTGGTGTTTTTTTCTCCCATTTTAGTCAAACCAGAGTAGCCCTTGAAAAGCTGGAATGGCTTGGGTGTGCCATTTTATCAGCATCATCAAAGTAATAATCAAGAAAGTTTGCCATCTCCTTTAGGGGCCTGTGCTTTTAAAGATTCTTCAGCTACAAAATTTAACAGGTGCAGGAGCGAGTGGAGAAGCTGCCTCTGTTGAGATCCCTGGCCTTATGCAGCTGTGAAAGGCCCAGGCTGCTTGGGGAAGAAAGAAACAAAAAAGATTGTAGGATTACATACACCTCACTGGAGGCTCCTTGCTGAACGCCCTGAAACGATCCACTCGCTCCAGTTCAGCTCCTGGCAGAATTTATCCTGCAGGAAATTAAAAGAGACAGCCAGGCTCCTCTTTAAGCCGGCCTCACATAAACTGTTAAGAGTTTGAGAGCCACCCAATTGCAAAACAATCTAGGGCTGGAGGGGGAAAGAACTGGGTCTGTTTGACCTGGGAGAACCAACACCTCCATCCTCTCAGCTGTATTTTCTTCGTTTAAATAGTCTCTTTGTAAACTGCAGCACTTGGCCAGCCGCAGGGCTTGAAGGGAAAGCCTTTTACTCACAGAATTTCAGATGATTTACAATTCTCTTTTAAGGCTTCTGGTAGTTGAAGCCCTGAAGGACCAAAGCCCGAGAAAGATTTAAATTATTCTTACTGTTTTAGGTTGCCTAAGTCAACTGTGTATGACAGCTCAAGATCCGTGGATGTAGGGAAATATATATGAATGATAAATGTTTAAGTTAGCAGTTGCACAGAATTGTAAGTCTGAGTCCCAAGCAGTGCTAGTCCAGATGTTGCAGAGATGTGATGGGACAAAGACAGACTCAGCATTCGGTTTTACTGCCTTATCATACTTACATTAATAACAGTCCTAGACACTTGGGAAGTGTCCGATGTGTGATACAATACAACAGCCAACAGAGTGTCTGCTGTGGACTCATCTTGTTGTGTTTCAAATAATAATAATAATTATTATTATAATATCACGATCTGTCAACTGCAAAAGGCCACCTTACTTGGATCTGCGCGCATCATTTGAAAATACATAACACAGTCCTAAATGCTTGGGAAGTGTTCGACTTGTGATTTTGTGATATGAAATCCAGCATATACATCTTGTTACTGTGTCATACTGTGTTTTTGTGTCAGTAAAATAATAATAATCTTTATTTCTGTCCCGCCACCATCTCCTCCTAGGGACTCAGGGCAGCTTATAAAGGCACAGCAGTGTGCAGCATATAACATAAAAAGGTACATGAGTATAAAACATTTATCACATAAGTTTATAACAACAACCACTATCAACACATATAACAAAAAATTAAAATAGCACAATTTTAAAACACAGAGCATATGTGAATAAACACACTTCAATTAATTCACAACTAAAATGCAAGAGTGTCAACTTCATATGGGCCCATTTCAGCCTACTTGAGGTCAAAAGCCTGTTTAAACATCCATATTTTCAGCTACGGAGGTAAGACCAATAAGTTAAGTGGCACCTTCATACCCAGTGACCTTTATCTCTTTTTGTACTGTGCATGTTTTACAAATATTTCCCATTATGTTCTTTTTTGGGTTGCTGTGAGTTTTTTTGGGGGCTGTATGTCCATGTTCCAGTAACATTCTTTCCTGACAGTTTGCCTTCATCTATGGCAGGCATCCTCAGAGGTTGTGAGGTCTGTTCTCTTCTATTTGTATTACTGAGTTTTGACTATAATTGTTTGGCCATTGTACAAACAGAATATTGGAATAGATGGGCCTTTGGTCTGATCCGACAAGACTCTTACTTTGTTCTTAATTTGTGTTATGTTCTTCTTTGAATTAGTCTTGGGAAATAAAAGATTAAAACATAGTCACTGTAGTTATTAGAGCCAGTGCGGTGTAATGGTTTTTAGTGTTGCATAAGGACTCTGTGGAGACAGGGGTTTGTAACCTACTGGATTTCCTATACATTTGGCTAGAATGTCTTACTATGAATTGTGTTGCCTGGAGGCTTCCAGGAGAGGTTGTTAATTTACCTTTTTTGGCCAGAACAGTTAAGATAGTCTGGAAGGTTAGTTAAGCCAAGAAAACAGATTTTATTTATTTATTTATTTACAGTATTTATATTCCACCCTTCTCACCCCAAAGGGGACTCAGGGCGGATTACAATAAACACATATATGGCAAACATTCAATGCCAACAGACAAACAACAAACAGTAGACCGACTCAGAGGTATTTTTAACATTTTTCCAGCTTCACGATTCCGGCCACAGGGGGAGCTGTTGCTTCACCGTCCAGTAGTGGCTGTACTTCTCATTCCTTTCCTCGTGTTTTGCTGGCAGTTTTATGGAGTTGTAAATTAGTTAAATTAGCCTCCCGCATAAAGCGTCCCTAAATTTCCCTACTTGACAGATGCAACTGTCTTTCAGGGCTGCATAGGTCAACAGCAAGCTGGGCTATTTAATGGTCGGGGGCTTAACCCGACCCGGGCTTTCAACTCATGACCTCTCGGTCAGTAGTGATTTATTGCAGCTGGTTACTAGCCAGCTGCGCCACAGCCCGGCCCAGATGTAGTGATCCATATATGGACTTAGGTGTACACTTTGTCTATTCCTGCTTTAAGACTCACCGCCTTTGATTTAGGTGCCCATTCACTTCTTGCAATGTATATTCTGTTTCATCTTATCCTCGTCAAGGCAATGACCCAACGAGAAGCTCAAAAGGCAGCAGATGCCCAGCGGGTCCTGGCCTCTGTGCAGTCGGAAGTGCAAGTCCTGGGAACTGAACTGGAGGCTGTCCGGCGAGAGAGGGACAACTTAAAGATGGAGATAAGCTTGGTTAAGGTAATGAGGTTGAGGGCTGTTCACACACAAATGCTAATTTTGCAGCGGGTAGGAAAAGCAATGTGCAATTGCTGAAGAATTTTCAGTCAGTCACTTAGAACACATTATTTTGATTTTTACAGCTTTTCCCCCTTTTGCGAGTCCCTAATTTTGAAAGGGAAATAAATTTTTCCTCTGTGGTTATTCAAGATGCTGAAGATCCATCACAAATGGAATCTAGGGAGCTGAATTGGTGAATTGACCTTTATGTGGAGTGGCCAACTGTGTTGTGTTTGGGGTCAGTTTTCCCCAGTTCTCTCCCATAGCAAACTGAAATACTTCTATTTTCCTCTGCTGTCCTTCTCAAAAAGGCATTAGGAAATGACATGACCTCACTTCTTGTTGCTTATTTGAGAGAAACTGCAGAGGATAACTTATTGGTGGGTAGTATGGGCACTTGTGGGAAGTGAGGTTGAGTTTTGTGTGTGTTCTCATGCATTTGAGGAACTTTTTGGTGATGGCTAGGAACTTTAGGAACACAAAGGTTTCCAAAGGTTTTGGGGATAACATGTTTTGACCTTTGAGTTACGTGGAGAGGTAGCGATAATAAATAATTTATTATTAATATTATCACCACCACCACCTATGGATTTCACTGTGCCCATACTGATGTACCTCCTTAGTTTAAGGGTTTTCTGCTTCACATGTCAGGCATGTCAAGTCCTTAATATACCACTAGAAATGTGAAAGTGAATTCTTTCTCTGCTCCTATTATCTTTTTAAGGCACGCTATGAAGCACAGAAGGTAAAACTGGAGTCAGAATTGAAAGTGGCGTTAGAGCAACGGGTGACAGAACGGCTGGCCGAGGTTCACGAGGAGAGCTTGCGCCAGATGAGTGCCATGCGGGAGCAGCACAGGTGAAGGGAGTTCTCTCCATCTATGCTTCTGTGCATGTAGGGCACCCTCAGTTCTTAGATGCCACCACTAGTAGTAAGTTGTACTTCCTAGATCTCCCCACCTTCTAGAGAAACAAGAAAAAACGTATTTCCCATGTATTCGGAACAAAGACTTTTTAAAGTCAATCATAAGGGCACATTTTTGTTCACAACTGTCTGAGGCTGGGGGCAGAATTCGAGATGGTTTCCCCCATATTCCTACTTCATTTGCTACTTTCCGGGCTACATTATAATATTATTTTGTGGGCAATGGTTTCCTTTCCTTGGCAGGAAGCAGCTCTTGGAGTTAAGCAGCCACCATGAGAAGGAGTTGGCCAACCAGCTGGCCCAGTTCAAGTCTGACTTGGCTGAGAGGGAGGATCGGCAGAGGCATCTCACTGCGGAATATGAACACAGGTACATACCTTGAGGACACCAGACACTTCTGGGGTATTGGAGAAGCCAGTTCGAAGATTGGGAAAAGAAGAAGAATATCCATTAAGAGAAGATGAATAGAGGGGGAACTGTTTCAACGTTTTGAAAAAAAAAATGGATATTTTCTTAAATCAGAAAATTTAAACCTATAAACTATAGCACCCTGAACACACCTGATTGTGACTGATTTTGGAAGCTATTTGGAACCCTTCCTGGTTATTGCTTGGGTGGGAGACTATCGTAGAAAAGACTATGAACCTCCAAAATGCATGTTTTTCATCATAATGGACAAGATGGTTTAGATGAACCCATGTGTGTGATTCAGCTTCGTCTATTTCCATATTGGGATTCATCCTGGATTCCACGTGGAGTCCACAGCATGCGGATGTGGAGAAGAGCAAACCACAGACCACTTACTACAATGCGGTCTGAGTCCTACCACATTCACAATGGAGGACCTTATAGCAACACCAGAGGTACTCCAAGTGGCCAGGTCAAAGGACCTTTAGTATCGTGCCAAGCTTTTAACTTGATTTGTGTTTTTAAATACATTACAACTGTACTCTTGGTTCGCTTCTGATACGATAAATCCTGGATGCAAATTGCTTTATTCTGCAAATTCTCTGTGATGCTACTGAATTATAGCACTTTGATATCACTTTAAGCTGTCGTGGCTGCATGCTGTGGAATCCTGGGATTTATAGTTGTGGAGGGGGCCACTAGAACTCTATGGCAGAGAATGCTAAGTACCTCATCAAAAAGCAAATCCCAAGATTTCAGAGGGTAGGAGTTAAAGTAGGACCACAGTGCAATAATGGCGTAGTCTGAAAGAGACTTTCCTTGAGATAAGGAGATTTATCTGAGATCACCTTTTCCTCTGCTGCAGCCCCCTCTCTCTCCAAATTAGTCATTATTTTTAAACTCTGAGCATATCCTGTGTCATACAGCTTGTGGCATCTTTATTTTTGTCTCTACTCAGAATCTCCAAACAGGAAGAAGAGATTCGGGAGCTGCAGGTTAAACATCGGCGGCTAGAGGCACAGCGAGCCGAGATGGTGGGTCAGTTCCAGGCCATGATGCAAGCCCACTGGAACGAGGCCCTGCGTCTTTTTGCTGGCAGTGGTGCCTCCTTCCAGACCTGTGTGAAGCCCCAGCAGCAGGTGAGTGAATGAGTGAGCCCCAGCAAACTACCTGAAAGTGTATATGTGACAGCAGTGGCATTTTATATATATAACTAGCCTTGCCCGGCCACGCGTTGCTGTGGCTTATGGTTTCAGAGTGTTGCTCTTTATTTACTGTCCTGATTTTAGAGATTATATTGTTCTGTATTATTATATCACAGTAATTATTACATATTATATTTATAATCTTATATAATCTGCTTAGAACTGGATTATATGAGTCCCCTTCTACACAGCTGTATAAAATGCACACTGAAGTGGATTATATGGCAGTGTGGACTCAAGATAATCCAGTTCAAAGCAGATAATATAAGATTCTAAATTGGTTATATAGCTGTGTGGAAGGGCCTTGAGTCTACACTGCCATATACTGTAATCCAGTTCAAATCTGATAATCTGTATTTTATAGGCAGTGTGGAAGAGGCCTAAGTGAGGACTAACTCTGCTTGTCCCCTAGGTTGAGTGGGTTGCTAGGAGACCAAGTGGGTGGAGCTTAGCTTTCTAAGTGGCAGCAATTGGATAAAAAACAATTATTCCTCTCCCTCTAATTAGGACTTTATTTTTCTTTTCTTTTTGTTGTATCAACCTAGAGGCATGGATGAGGGGTTGTGCTGTCAATTTTCTAGGTTGTGGGGTGTTTACTTTTCTTGTTTTGTCCACTGCCGTGATGCCATCACTCTTTTATATATATAGATTATTTTACTGGATTGGAAGAGGTGGTGTCCATAGCTATTTCTTTACTTCTTGATTTCCTCTGACAGGATAACCCCTCAGTTGCAGACCCCACCGTGGACCCAGAAGCAGCTTCAGAAGCTCTGAAGAAGACGCAAAAAGTGGACTTTTTTGAGAATAGCCAGAGGGCAGAAGACAGCAAAGTGTCACCCTGGACCCAGGCGGTCCCCCTCCAGCCTGTCACCCAGCGCAGCAAGTCCCAGGGGCCTCCTGAAGCCCCTGAAAAGTCAATTCTGGACCCGTACCAGCATTTTCTCCATGCTTTCCCCGATGTGGGTCGTCTCTCCTCAGAATTCAGCCATGTTTTCAACTACAGCCTTCTTAGTCCACAGGGCTTCCAGCAGCTGGAACCTCAGGCGGACACCACTGTAGCAGGTCCTGGTATGCATCTGCCTCATGAATACCTATGAGGTATTTGAAGAGGGTTATCATATCTTCTCTGGGTCTTGTCGTCTTCAGGCTAAACTGACCTGGCTCCCCTCAACAATTCCTGTTCCCTCTTCTGGACATCCTGTCAATATCCTTGTTAGCCTCAGCCTCCCTCATTCTCTTTCATTGCTTTTATGTATATGCTCCTGCTTTTAGGTCTGACCTTCCACCCTGAGAACTTTGCAGAGCATCCATTCACCGATGACACAGATGAGACCCTCACAGAAGGGGCTGGCATTGAGGGTCAGGCTTCCCACCGTAACAGTTCCGAGAGCAGCTTTCAAGTGCCTCCATATGACTTAAATCACTACATACGTCTGGTAAGGCTTCCTGTTCTTTGCTCCTTTTACTAACCCACAGAGGTATGTAATTTTTGTTGGATGGGGATATTTGAAAGGAGATATTTCAATTTGTAGTGAGAAAATATAAGTTTTGCAGATTCTGGTGTGTTATGTGCATAAAAAAAGAATGAGACTGCAGGAGGAGTCCTGACAGGAAGTAGTGATAGTTAATCAAATGTCTCGTTTGGGAAATGAGTGCATTTTCTGACCAAGAATGCTTTACTAATATTTTGTTACATCAACTAAAATGTATAGGATTATAGCTAAGTGTAACCTTTTATGTGACTAAGGAGCATAATCCAAATCTTATGCAGTCCATGAACGCAGCAGAATAATATCTGCAGAAAGGAGAAGATTTTCTTTTTAATTTTGATTATCTGCACTCATGCAAAGGCTTAAAGTAAAAGCACTGGAATACTAAGATCTAGATATTTTGTACAGTTACAGAAACCTTTCATCATGACAAATGCAATATTTGACTGATGTGTTATCCTCATAATCTTCCATTAGCTCTTGCGATCTTATATTAAAAAAGTGGTCTTTAATTCTAAGTATGGAAATGACAAGCTGAAGTAAGTTTTAAGGAACTGTAATGTTTTCACTTGTCAACAGAGTCAAAAGGATTATTCTGACAGGGGGATTAAAAACATTTTAAAGGACAGTTCTTATTCATGATGAGTTTTTAGCTCCTTGCCATTATTTCAGTAAACAAAGTTTCAAGGGGGTAGCTCTGGAAATTACAACTTGCTTCTCAATGGTGGTAATTCCAAATAGCCAAGGAACTGCTTCAAGTTGTTGGGTGTTTGGTGAAGTAGTGAGCAAGAAAGGTCACAGAAGGTCTAATTTTCTGCTTCTATGATTTCTAGCTTTGGGACCACTCTGTGAATGAAAGTGGTGCTCAGAAACAAGAAGGTTTTTCCATGGTCAGGCCAACAGAAACGACAAACAAGACAGAGTTTGGTAAGAGTGGGCACAATTCCCTCCTTTTTTTTCTCAATGGGAGATCTGCTGCCATTCTATCATATAGGAGTCAGATCCAGGGCCCAATCCTTCCACCTGGTTCACTTCTGCCAAAAATGTGCTTTTCAGTTTTTTTAATTAGATGTGACTGGACGTTAACTTATGCTTCAAAAATGCCAGATATTTAAACTACTGATTTTAATAAAGCAAGACTTCAGTAGAGGATAACTAGTTCTTGGAGACTTTCAGGAGTGTAATTCTTCATGTTTTCAATCACATCCTTCCCCCTTTTTTTGACGATGCCAGGGTGAAAAAATGAGTGCTCTGTGTGTGTGTGTGTGTGTGTGTGTGTGTGTGTGTGTTGTTAGAAATAGGCGTCCAAAGCAAAGGAACAAGCAAAGTAACCTATGGATGGTGCACACAGAGAATAGAAGGGTTCTTGAAGGGGACAATTTCAAATGTCTTTGCAGTGCAAGAAAATTGGGACCTGAAGAGAAATTTCATTAGGGAGGTAGACATTTTATTTTGAAGTAGCAGCACCCCCCCCCCCATTTCACTCCTTTATCTACATCCCTTGTCTGAGGAATCTAAAGACCACAAACATGGTCTGAAGGAGGGGTGTATATGACCACAGCTGGTTGATAACAGACGGTTGCTTTTAAATAATAGGTGTGGGAGAACAGTGGTATTCACAATGCCATGGGGAACAACAAGATTAATGGTGATGCCTCACAGACTTTGCCTTAAATCTTTCCCTGACTTTTTCTCCTAGGCCCATCCCTGTCTTACCATGAACGGTCCACAGCTCTCTGGGATCCAGCTCAGCCCAGCACCATTCACATTCAGCCACCCAGCAGTGCTGCTGTCCACAAAACCAAAGTGCCTTTGCCCAGAACTGGGCCAGCCTGCCCAAATCAGGAACCAGCCAGTCCCCTGAAGCAGAAACCTGGTATTCCTCCAGATCACAAGTGGTTGTGGAGATTTCTAGCACAAGCTTTTTTGTTGGCTAGGTTTGACCAAAGCCCCGTCTTTTTCTTCTTTTTCTTCCACAGTCCAAGAGAGTGGGATCCTGTCTCCAAGGCAGGTGGCTGAAGTTTCGCGTCTGCTGAAGCAATACCAGGCCAAAGGAAGGCCTGTGCCTTCAACTGAGGACCTGTATAACTATTTGCGTGGGATAAGCCAGAATGGGTAAGGCTCAGGTTCAGGGGATTTCTGAATCGAGGCATAGCCTGTTTTGCTTAGGCCCCTGGGAAAGATGCTGGTTCTATTCCATGTCTCCCCATTTTGGTTTAAAAACCATTTTTGGAAGAGAATTCTTCGATCTAAGGGGCCAAGATGTCTGGATTTTTTCTGTGGTGCCATCTTTTTTTCTTTTGTTCCTTTCATCTGCAGGACAGAAATGAAAAACGACGGAAATCTGCAAGCCAGGAGGAACTTGGATTCCAAATTAACAGAAACAACGAGGAAGGAGGTATGTTTGTTAACTCACAAGGTAAGGAATGGGTCTGATACTTGCAGCAAAGTCTGGTCTAAACTTTTCTAAATAGCCAGTGGGGAAAAATAAGGGAGAAAAATTGTAATTCGTTGGTGTAACTTTTAGGACTTCAGCTGTGCTTCATGGAAGCAAACGTGAGTCAAGAGTGACCTTCCTTCCCATATCTGGCTTCTTTCACAGGGAGTTCCTATGCGGCGCTCAGTCTCTTCAGGATCTGGCCGCGAGAAGTCCCAGGCCAGTGCCAAAGCTGGGAGGAAACAATCTGGAGGTGCACCAGCCTCCAACCCTCGCTTCAGCAGAGGCGGAGGAGGTATATGGAGATGATTTTGATCTTGTGCTCGGACTATTTCCTCCTTAGCCCAGTTTGTCTTGACATTTTGGATGGATTTGTTCTGGATGTGTTGCTTGTGAGCACCCGGCTTTGCTATAAAAGTTTGCTCTTATTTTGCACAGTTAATTATTTTTATATGATTTTTATTTTCTAAATAAAATAATGTTGAGTTATTTCTAAGGAATGGCTCATGATGGACTTTATTAATGATATCTCTCTTTCTCTTTATCTGCTTTGTTCACTGCTATCCTTGACATGCACAAAAGCTAACTCCTTCTCCCTTGGTTTCTTCTACACTGATTCTGTAGTCTCCCCTTCAAAAATATTGGACTGTAGGTTTTAAAGATCAATCTCTCTTTCCTTGAGTAAAGTTCCACTGAAATCATTTGGATTTGGAAGCCAGAAGGCAAAGATACAACTTGTTTGTTCAATTTGTGAGGCCACATGTGAAATTTAGCCTGCCTTCTCCAAAAAAAAGGGGCTATTCATTTCTGCTCCCCCTCAAGCTTACTTTAAACACACACCTTATCCCACCTATAAGCCATGTGAACACAACTCAAGTGTACACAACTCTCAAAAGTACACCTAGGGTCAATGCACATATCCTCCAGACATGAACAATTACATTATAGAAGCTCTTCCATTACAGAAAGAAACAACCACCTTGGAGCATATGGGACAAGACTTTCCCAATGTCCTCTTTGTGACTGCAAAAGCAGCTGTTCTGCAATTCTTGCTCAGCAGCTTTCTTTCTACTTTCTTCACCAATCTGGACCATAATTGTTTTTGAGCTCTGAGAGTTTTAGAGGAAAGCACTGTGCTGTCATCTGAGCAGAAATAGCTCCCTTCTGAAATATGTGCAGCAGCTGTGTGAAAACAATTGTAGAGGGAATGAAATATTTGCACTCAACAGTCTTTGGTCTTTGATAATAAGTTTTAGGAATTTCCTGTGAGCTTTTCTCTCCAGAACAGACTACAAAGTGTACACCATTCACCCTTTTATTACTGTGAAATTTTTCCTATAGCGAATGGCACTTATGTGAAACTTTGTGGCTTTCTGTTTTTAATGGCTTTTTGCAGACTTTCCTAAAATATAATAGAATCCTCTCAAGACAATCCTTTTTGCAACACTTTATCTTGAAAAGGATAGAAACTGAAGAGGCTCAGCAAATTGTCTTCTGTGACAAGAACCTTCTGGGTATTACATGTTCATGTATTTAACTGTTTATAAACCAAGCTCTAAAATGTCAGCAACATGCCCCCCCCCCCTCAAAAAAAATCCAGTCCCTAGAAAAGGTCTCCAAAAATCTCTTTTCTGTCTGTGCCTTTTCTATCTTCTTCCACCTGTACTTGTTTCCACTAACTTGCTTCTTACAAGTTTACTTCCCTCTCTTGGCAGTTTCAATACCAAAAACTCATTTTTTTTTTGTCTAAAGATGGGCAGCTCGAATATCCTCTTGGTCTGAGCTTGATGGTCTTTGAACCTTTTGGTTTCCAATGCTCTTCCTTTACTTGATGTCTCCATTCCATCTCAAGTCTGTCAGCCCTTTCTCAAATTGGTGCGCAGAGAACTTCTAACTGGCAATGCCCAGTCTCTTTCAGATCCTATCCCTTCTCACTCATGGACTCTCAACTTCACACTTGATGTCCACCATCCTTTTTGTACTGCATCGGCACACCCCCAATTGTGGGTACCCACCCTCATCTCCGTGTCCTTGCCATATCTGGACTCCCCAGGCCAGCGAACTGCAAAACCCCTGGTTCCCAGGACACATGGTTGTCTTCCCTTCCACCTCCGCTTCTCTTCTTCCCCCCTCCTCCTCCACAAAGTCTTAATCTGATTAGCTGTTAAGAGACAGCAAACATGGATTACAGGTTAAAAAAAACAACATCCCTCGCCTTGCTGAGCCCCCCCCCCCCCTTCCTGGAGCAGCACCAGCCCAACCGCTTGCAAACGCCCCGGTCTATCGCTCTGGAGTGCTGCTCTTGGATCCGAGGGGGACCCTGCACCCAGTGGCCGACAGTGAACCCTGTTCCCTGTGTCCTGCAGGGAATTCCAGGGGGACAGAAGGAGCTCTGTGGTGTGGGGCAACCCCCTCCCCTCATTTCTCCAAGCCAGTGGCCCTAAATGGCTGGTGGATGCTTGAGCTGACTTATCATCTTTGACTTTGGTTGGCGTGATTCTTCGTCTCTCCTTCAGCAGATTTCTGGTGTTATTTTGCAAGAACCATCCCCTTGGATTTAGCAACTGGAATATTTTTGGAAGTGACCACTGAAAGTAGTTTGCGGAGCTAATCTTGGTAAGAGTGTAGTATTGCTGTAGTTTATGAGATTTAAGTGTTTGTCGCTGTACGGTGGCCACAAAGTTATGGTGAATCCACAATATTCCGAGGTTCAGACTTACAGTTTTGGCCTAGTGGGTTAAGCTAACCAGAGAAAGGACTGGTTTTTGGATGCTTCAACCTTGGCACAAACAAGAATATGGTCAAGGGAAAGCAGGAACTGGGAGACTGAATTTTCTTTTTCTTGAAAACCAGTATTTTGCTATTTATCCGGGCTTTTCTTCTTTGTAGCCACATTCATTCAATGTACTTATTGCAATGAGTTTAAAAAATGATGTATATATATTGAGGAAGGTTGGGTTAAAAAATCTTAATAAGTATGTGTTGGTTTGGGGATTGGCCAAGTAAAGGGATAATTTATTTATTTATTTATTTTATTACATGCATTTATACCCCGCCCTTCTCCCCGAGGGGACTCAGAGCGGCTTACATTCTGCCACGAGGGCCAGCAACAAATATACTATAAAACAAAACAATTAAAACATGATAAAAAGTATACAAAAATTAAAACGCTGCAAGGCAGCGATATTGCACCATCCTCAGTCATTCAATACTGCTACAATTACAGGTTTGCGACCCGATTACATCATATCCATAATTACTGGATATGAAGACTTCTGGCAGAATGGGAAGAGATGAAATTATTTTGTGGATTCGGTGAGAATGATGGGATATTGGTAATGGCAGAATAGAAATAGGGATGATGGGGGAAAGCAGGTGAGATGATGTTACACATTGCACTTTCTCAGTAATTGATATTAAAGAATATAGAAGAAGGCAGAAAGTCTGTCTAGTGGTAACATGTGTAAGTGTCAGGGTCAAAGTAAGACAGTGCACAACATTGGAGTCTCCCCAAGCAATGCTTCTAGACTATTTTAATTATTCTGTTTGATTATCCGCCCTTCCCCACCCTCCCCAACTGTTGTGATGAGAGAAGGTGGAGAAGGGATTAAGCCAACCCGTGCACCTGTCTGAGCTTCATGCAAGAAGCTCTTTGGGGGGAGGGGGGGTGGTGGCTGTTACATAAGAAAGATGTATGGCTCTTGAGTTCTGGGAAGTTCAGGGTTAAGCATCAACAGTTGCGCTCCCCTCCTCCCTTGTTGCTCTCATTGCTGGGAATGATCCAGAAGGAGGGAGGAGCTTGGAGGGTAAATTAATTTAGAGGAGAGAGAGAGACAAGGCATTGCCAGTTGGGGCTCATTGGGCATGGGATGTGCATATCTTGGTTCAAGATGAAGTTGCCTTCCCCATCATCCCATGTCCATGCAGACAGGCCTAATGATTTTTTTTTTACTAACATAGTCAACATATGATTGAACTATACCTTTTTAAACTGTAGAGGAGGGGCTTGGGAGACCTTAATAATTCTACTGTTTCTAACTTTAGTTCTTAGAACCCTCCAGGCAGCCTGGCCATTAAGATTAGTATTCTGTTAACTGTAATCCCTCAAAGTTAAGCTTCCAAGTTCTTGGACCTGTAAGCCTCAATATTCCTCTTCTGATCTATACATATACCATTAATAAATTGTTTATTGTACCAGCCATAGGCCATGACATCAAATAATATACAACTTAAAAGTACAATAAGCACCTTAAAACTACAGTAGCAGTGACATGATGATAATAATAACCATGTCTGATTTGTATCCCAAACTATCTCCATTTCCATTTCTAGCCTCTGGTGTGGACTTTACTAATTTAGCTTGGATTTTTTGGGCTGCGACTGGAAATGTGGCAACCTTTAATGTTATATTTTTGGAATAATCCGCTAACAAATCACAGATAACTGCTGACTGTTGCCATGCTGCCCTTCCTTCTAAAAGGACTCCCAGATGATAGTTTCTAGGGTCATTATACAAAGAGTAATGTAACAGATAGTGTATTAAATTATCTCTTTCCCCCGACCCACAAATACAAAGTCGTTGGGCACAAGGGATCCCTCTATATCTTAACTCTAGCCAACCTGGTGGCATTGTTTAGAAGCACAGGGCTCTAAATGCTTTTCTAAGGGCTACAGATGTTAAGTCTTGAAGATATTGTTGACAATACCGGCCACTCTTTACTACCCTGTTTCCCCTAAAATAAGACATCCCCAGAAAATAAGACCTAGTAGAGGTTTTGCTGAATTGCTAAATATAAGGCCTCCCCCAAAAGTAAGACCTAGCAAGGGTTTTGTTTGGAAGCATGCCCGCCAAACACAACACCAGAGCATGCAGGATAGGTAAATGTACGTACTATAGAGTGTTGTACATGGAAATATTGGTAGTAACAAGAAATTCTTGATAGGATTCACAGTTTGTCTGGTTATGCTGGTTTATGATGACAACTACTGTACAGTATATAATAAATATTCATTTTTTTTGTTCAACAGTAAATGTGAATTCTCCTTCATGGAAAAATAAGACATCCCCTTAAAATAAGACCTAGGGCATCTTTGGGAGCAAAAATTAATATAAGACACTGTCTTATTTTCGGGGAAACACGGTAGAGGATACCAAATGGTGAAACCCTGCTGTTTACTAGTCCACACGTTATCAGATGCATCCATTTCAAAGATTTTGTCTCTAATCGCCTTTTTGTTCAACTGCATTAGAGTTGTTGTTGACCCATCAGAATACTGATGGAGCAGGGCTAAGAGCTATACATATACATATACACAAATAGAAAGAAACAAGATATTGAAGAGGAGTACAGCTGTAACCCTTATTTTCCATTTGGAGGGAATGATATGGAGACACAACTAACTTTGTATGTACCACTTGCAATTATAAGTGGAATGCTATCATAAACTCATAGAAATCACAAGACCATTCAGTCCAACCTCCTTCCATGCAATAATACCCCATGGGAACTAGTCACCCTGCTATAGAAAAACTAGGTCTATACCGTCAATTAAGGCTTGTCAGGAACAAGTCAACACTAACGAAAACCTCTATCAATGCTGTCTATGATGATGGATGCTATAGTCTAACATATTTTACTGAAGAAATAAGGAGACATTCTTTAACATTTCCCTTTTTTTGTCTTCAGCAAGAATATTCAAAATATTTAAAAAATGGCTGATAACATGTTTCTTGAAAGCCAAAAGATCTTTATGAGAAAAATTGTTGATGAAAATATTCACAGTTCTGACCTTAATCTGTGATACATTCACATGTGATTGTTTTGTGTAGAAGCAGCCTTTAAACACATAAAATAAGGTAGAGAAAACAATATTTCTGTACAGAATAAGTCCTGTTTTTCAAATAATCTTTGAAAACAGGGTTTTTTTTGTAAGACTTTTTTCCACTGGGAATAAAAATGCTGAAACTCGTTGCTTCTTTCCAGAAGAAAATTAGTGAAAAGTTACATCACTTTGATGAATTGGGTTGAACAAGGTTAGAAGAGACCACTTTCTTCCCAATTACTTCTTTGTTCTAGAGCTCCATAAATTCATTCCACTCTGTCACAAAAATATCCATTTGTTTGTGCTGTTTGGTATGTTTCCTTGTCACAAAAAACAGCCTCTCAGTAATGTAACAGAATGTCATTCACTGTTTATTGATTTATCCTTTTCCATAATTTTTTCCCCATTCCTACAATCTTTTCATGCACTGCTGTTGTAAAACAGAATATGTCACTATTCATCCATCCTTTTCCATAAAATTCTTCCAGTTCCTACAGTTGTTCCACATATTCTTATTGCAAAGCAAAATGAAAATAATTTGTATTTATTTATTACAACATTTCTATCCCACACTTCTCACCTCCAAGGGGGGACTCAGGTCGGCTTACAACCAACATAAAACAGAGTATATAAAAACAATTACATTCAACAATAATAATTAAGATTAAGTAAGTTAAGAACATCCATATAATTTTTTTATTATTTTATTAAAATCATGATATCTTCCTGTATTCTATCTCTCTTTTTCACCTGTTCTATTCCTCAGCTACATTTTGAACATCTCCATCTTGCCTCTTGTTGAATGCCCAAAGTAGTTAATCATCCAGGTTCTCCTAATACCTCCCTCAAATTTCTATGTACTTTTCTTTCTTCTTTCTTCATATTGGGTATCTTCCTCCTCTCAAAACTTACTATTTCAACTCCGACCCCTGCTGAAATGCAAAGATACAGAATGGGGAATGCCTGGATTGACAGCAGTATGTGTGAAAAAGATCTTGGAGATCTCGCGAGGAACAAGTTAAGCATGAGCCAACAATATGCTACAGCAGCTAAAAATGCCAATGGGATTTTGGCCTGCATAAATAGGACTCTAGTATCTGGGTCCAGGGAAGTCATGCTACTCCTCTATTCTGCCTTGGTCAGGACACACCTGGAATCACACTGTGTCCCATTCTGGGCACCGCAGCTTAAGGGAGATGTTGACAAGCTGGAATGTGTCCAGTGGAGGTCGACTAAAATTATCAAGGGTCTTGAGAACAAACCCTATGACGAGCGGCTTCAAGAGCTGGCCAAGTTTAGTCTGCAGAAGAGAAGTCTGAGAGGAGACATGATGGGGGCCATGTATCATGATGTGAGGGGAAGTCATAGGGAGGAGGGAGCAAGCTTGTTTTCTGCTGCCCTGGAGATTAGGATGCGGAACAGTGGCTTCAAACTGCAGGAAAGGAGATTCCACCTGAACATTAGGAAGAACTTTCTAACTGTGAGAGCTGTTCAGCTGTGGAGCTCTCTGCCCCATAGTGTGGTTTAGGCTCCTTCTTTTAAGGCTTTGAAGCAGAGGCTGGATGGCCATCTGTCGGGGGTCCTTTGAATGCAATTTTTCTGCTTCTTGGCAGGGGGTTGGACTGGGGTCTCTTCCAACTCTACGATTCTATGATATAAGAAAACGTAATATGGCCACATGCCTTCCAACATGGCAACCTTATAGCCTACTGGACTTTCTACTGTAGCTTTTTTCATCTATGTTGAACATCAGTATGTACTCTTTCATTGACTCATTGTTTGCCACACATCCAGCCTCAAAGACTGATCAACCAGGCATTCTTAACCAAATAATGGAAGTCCACTTTATGGTTACCAAGAATAGGTCTGTGCAAGTGTTGGGCTCTTTCCTTATGGGACCCATTCTTGACTTTTATGATTCATTACTTCATTCACCCTTTCCTGGAGGCATGCTCATCTTTACCCACTGGTTTTATTAGTTTTAAAGGTTTTTTTAAATCAATGTATATTTTATATTCCCCTCCACTGTAGGATACTTTTTTTATATTTAATGATAGATCAATATACATGGTGTATGAATCCTATTTAAGGGAAAAGGTAGGATATAAATCAGGCATGGGCAAACTTGGGCCCTCCAGGTGCTACCAGCTATTAGGAATTATGGTAGTTGAAATCCAAAACACCTGGAGGGCCCAAGTTTGCCCATGCCTGATATAAATCCAATAGCTAAGCAATGAACTAAATTGACCGAATGGTCAATCCATGAATTCACATATCTCTAAAGTCAATCTTCACCTCCAAATATCCAATATGTTCCTGTTCCTGTTTCTTACTCTTGTTTGCCTCCTTTCTTTGTTTTGATCATTGATTTTACTTCTTTTAAGCCAGTCTTTCCTTTTCCTCTCACTGTGAGGATACAGAAACACAAAGAAGTACAGTATAAGAAGTAAGAACTGGAAGTGAGCATGAAACTAGAATGCCGTAGCACTGGGAAGGAGTAGAAGGAGAGTAATGGCATTTTTCATGTGTGTCTTATAGTCAAAGACATTGTCTTCATAGAATCAATAGAAAACAAAACCACATGTAAAAGACACACAATGAAGAAGCCACAGAAAACTCTTTCCATGGGATGCTAGAAATATATTTAAAATTTGTGTTTTGGAAGTAAGAATTCTGTTTCTCCCAACAGTCTAGAAAGAATGTTCCCATACAAGTTGAGTAGTCTCTTATCTGAAATGTTTGGGACCAGAACAGTTTTGGATTTGTTTGGTGTCAGCAAAAAGGAATTTTATACAACATTTCAGGTTTTGTACTGGGCGCTTAGTTATCCAGGATTGGTTGGGGAGGATCCTGATTTATTTTGATGTCACTAGTATAATAGTTCTGGGTGAAACAAGGTCTAGAGGGAGGCGATTAAGTCCTTAAATCTCCCTGAAAGGATTCCCATGTATCCAAGTACGCTTAGAAGGTGGGTCAGATTCTGTTTGAATGTAAAGTGGGTCTTTGCTATAAATTAGATCCAAGGGAAAGAGACCCAATGTGAGAGAAAGTTCCTGAAAGAGAATTTTCTCCCTCCTTTTTGATTTTTTCCAGGTCAGATTAAAATGTGTGTGTGGGCTGGATCAAATGACGTATTCAGGACTGCTCCCTAGTTGGTTTCGTTCCCCTAAAATGGCCATTGTATACAGAGTTGTGTGTAGATGTGAAACTCTGCTCTTGTGAGGACTAAACCAGGTGTGGACAATCGTAGCAGCCTTGGGAGGGGTCGATATTTTCCCTTGGGTTTTATACAGGGGCCACATCTATTTCTTAAAAAACTCCAAACCGGAAAAGTCCTACTTTTGGTTTGGAAAAACACTTTAAAATGCGAATAGACTACAGGGTGAGTCCTATAGTCTGTTTCAGAGGTCAATAGATGTTCCAAAAAGGGTGGTCCAGAGAGAATAGAAGAGCCAATTGGCGCAAAATAGGTTGGGTCTGTACCTTTCTCTACCCTTGGTTTACAAATGCAAGTATACAGGGATTTCATATTTTACTCTGTTGTGTCCATGCACTATTCTTGTTCTGTGGAGGTTTCATTTGTATCATCTGTGTCTAACCTCCCTGGCGCCCTTTTTAAAAAACCACAGAAAACAAATGTTAAATATCTTTCCTGGCTTTAAACCAATTGAAGCAGCAGGTAATGAATTAGATACAAGAAGGATGCCCCACAAATAGTTCCCTGTCCATAAGAAGTGTTTTGGATCAGACTACATAAAATGTTGTTGTTACTGTTGTTGTTGCTGCTGCTCCTGCTGCTGCTTTTGTGTGCCTTCAAGCCAATTCAGACTTATGGCAACCCTAAGACAAGCTTATCATAGGGTTTTTTTGACAAGATTTGTCCAGATATGATTTGTTTTTGCTTTCCTTAGGCTGAGAGAATGTGACATGCCAGTCGGTTTCCATGGCTGAGTGGGGGTTCAAGTCTTGGCTTATATTATTGTTGTTGTTGGGTTCCCGAATCACAGTTAAAAGCTCAAACCACTGCACCATGGTGTATGTCATAAAAAAATATGGCTTCCATTATAAGCTTGTCCAAGTTTTAATATTCTTAAGGGAGGGCTTGCTCTTTGTCCCACCATGATGAGAAGCATATTTGGTGAGGACTTGGGATACAGTCTTCTTGGTGGCTCTTCCCAAAATGTGGAGTTACAACAAAGGGATATTAGGTGGTACCCTCTCTGTTATTTTTCCAGCAGCACACAAATACCTGTCTCTATATTTAGTCTTTTAATTGAAATGTGCTGGATGAAGAAGATGATAATTTGTAATGCTCTTCTAACAACCTTTACACTAGTACTTTTGTGTATGTATATATATATATATATATATATATATATATATATAGAGAGAGAGAGAGAGAGAGAGAGAGAGAGAGAGAGAGAGAGAGACAGAGACAGAGACAGAGAGACAGAGAGAGAGAGAGAGGGCGCAGTGGTTCCCGACCTGTGGGCTGCGGTCTACTGGTGGGTCATAAGACCTAAAATAAGGTCCGTGAGACACACAGGGAAAATCAGCTCTAAATTATTAAATATTGTTTTTTGTGGGTAAGTAGATGGCGACTACTGGATGGCACATGTTCTGTATCAGAAACTAGAGCTGATGTGGTAAATCCAATGCCATTTTCTGAATCAACACCCCAAATAACCAAACTGAATCTAAAGTTGACCAAAAACTGATTTGTAACCCTTTTGGTACTAATGTTGGAGAGTGTTGGGCCCTGGTCAAAGTGGTCCCTGGTCAAAAAAAGGTTGGGAACCACTGATATATATATATATAGAGAGAGAGGGGGGTGGGGGTGGAGTGGGGGTGGGGTGGGGGGGGGGAGATTACTAGCATGGCATAATGTTTTGAGCACTGGCCTAACTCTAGAGACAGGGCTCCATTTTCCACTTGGCCATACAAACCCTTGGTGACTTTTGTCAAATCTCAGCCCCAGAAAACTCTGTCATAGAGTCACCATATGTCAGTAACCACTTAAAGACGCATAAGTACAAGATAATTATTAAAAAAACATTTTCATGATCCATTGTTTTAACTGTATTTTGTTTCAACTCATGATGTGAGCTCTCTTGGGTCCCATATTGAGGGGAAAGGTGAGATATAAATGAAAATAAATACATAAATAATAGGATATATTGCAGTGGGGCTTGGATGAAGTTCTTTTCATTGATATAGTACTACGTACCTATAAATAGAGTGATTTTTTCATGTAAATATAATTCACCTTTGCCTTACTTTAGTGTTTACTGGTCCTGAATTCTCTCCAAATCTTTCCCCAAAGTACCTGGTGCACATTTGGCCCCCCAACTCTGAACATTAATATATTTGGGATAGAAAGGAAGCTGTCTTGCTTCCAGTGAGGAGGATCTGGACATATGTTAGCTTTTCTCTGGAGTTAAAATGCCTTCTAACCAGAATAATAGGACCAGAGATGAAAGGGATTCTAAAAGGCCATCTAGTCCAATGTCTGCCAGTACAACAACCCAGAGCCAAAGCATCCCTGGCAAATAGTCATTCAATCTCAGTTTAAAATACTCCCAAAAGATTATGAGGTTAAGATATATGAATATTTAACAATATTTTTAGAGCTCAAAAGGGAACAAATGTACCAGAGAAATGCCGCAAAGAACAGATAGGTAGGTTTTGCATTTTTTCTCGCGCCTTCAGGTGACTCCTAAAATAGATGTCATGCCAGCATTAGTTCACTTTCCATTCCAGTTATTATTGGATCTATGAAGACCTCCATTCCATTGCTAAAAGTAGGTCTACATGGTCTGTGTTTAAAGCTATTTATTTTGTTCTTTTAACAGACCTGAGGAAAATGTTCCCTCTAGTGTTGGATTGAGAGAATGCATCCTTTTATCTAATTTGAAGCTTCATTTAATTTGAAGTTTAAATTAGCAGACTTTTTGTTCTAGGAGACTGTTTATGGTGTGCTTAGGAGAGGAAGGATTTCTAGGTCTGCTACCCCCATTTCACCTACAAAATTGTCTCAACAAAGATCTATACTCAAACTGGTGATTGATGGAGTAGTTATGGTCATAAATACGGTGCTGGTCCTTGGCATAGAGGGGAAAAATCCCTGCTAATCTCTCACATTGCTTTAAAAAGCAGTTTGTAAGCCGCTCTGAGTCCCTCTTGGGGTGAGAGAGAGTGGAATAGAAGTATAGTAAATAAATAATAGTCTGATAGCTTTTCGCTTGGATATATACCCATTATTTCTAGCCAGGTGCAGGAAGGCACTACTATTGTATGTTTAGTCGAATAATTATAGAATTCTGTGAATCTGGTCCCAATTCTGTGATATCTCCATCTTAATACAAATTTAGGGCAAATTGCGTCGTTCCATCCTATTTAATGTTCTCAGTATTATTTGTATACAGGGATACATAACCACTTGGGAAAATGTTAGAGTGAACAGAACCATGCATGTTGCCCTATGAGTTAAAACAGACATGGACAAACTTTGGCCCTCCAGGTGTTTTGAACTTCAACTCCCACAATTCCTAACAGCCAAGACCCCAGGGGCCATCTAGTCCAACCCCCTGCCTTGCAGGAAAAACACAAATCTCTCCTGACAGATGTCCATCTGTCGCGGGGTGCTTTGAATGCGATTTTGTTGCTTCTTGGCAGGGGGTTGGACTGGATGGCCTACGAGCTCGCTCTCAACTTTATGATTCTATAAGATGGACATCTAGCCTCTGTTTAAAAGCCTTCATGGAAGGAGCTTCCACTGGATTCTGAGGCAGAGAGTTCCACTGTTGAACAGCTCTTCTTTTGGTCAAGAAGTTATTCCTAATGTTCAGGTGAAATCTCCTTTCCTGTCATTTGAACCATTACTCAATTGAGTCCTAGTCTCCAGGGCAGCAGAAAGGAAGCCTGATCCCTCTTCTTTATGACACCCTTTCAGATATTTAAACATGGTGATCATGTTTCCTCTCAACTTTCTCTTATCGAATAACTAGATCACTACCTATTCTGATGACAGAAGACGTGGATACCTGTTTCTACGTACAGTTTGTTCAGCTCAGGTTCTCAAAGGGTTTTATCACACTCCCACAGAGAAGAGAGGTGTGAAATGGCCCTTATTTTGTTCCTCACGTTTGAGGCCTTAAAATCTGGTTTGCATAACCGACTTTGCCTAATTCTCCTTGGTGAAAATGGCACACAAGAGATCATAGAAACTACCATTGGTCTTCCCTGCTATATTATCCTGAAAGCAGTATCAATCGCTATGAGCCTCAGATTTAATTTTCTTTCTTTTTTTCCAGTTGTTCTTTTTTTAAAAAATTAACATTAATTTTAGGCAGCATCGAGCAATAATCAGACTGTATAGAAACAGAGAGAGTAACAAGTATATATGTTTGCACAACTAACATAAAACAAAAGGTTAAAGTAGAATACATTGAAACACTAAACATCACACCTATAACACTAAGTTAAATAAACAGAAGTGAGATGTTACTTCCAATTAGTATATTAACTCTGTTTTCTCTTTTTAAAAATAATTCTAAATTTGACTTTAAATATGGGATTATTTTACATATTCCATCCAATTCTACATTTTTTATCTCAAAGGGTTAATTTTCTTGAGACTCAGGAGAGGTCAAGATTGGATCAATGTAAAGGAAAAGTGTGTGTTAAGCGGTCAAGCGTCTAGTTCTGTTTTTTGAAATTGGGGTTTTCGATAATATTATTTTAAAAAATAATATTTCCAGAGGTTTCCAATAGAGGCAATTTACCTTCTTGCTTGGGCGAGACAAAAGAGCCAGTAAAAGGGCAGCCAACAGTAATTGTAACAACAACAAAATAATAATAATAATAATAATAATAATAATAATAATAATAATAATAATAATTCATTTGTTATCCTCTTTTAACGACTCAAGGTGGGATGCTATCTAGTCAAAACATATAGATGAAGCAAAGGATCATAAAATATACATATTAAAAAGCATAGCACAGAGATTTAAAACACCAATACTAATTTAAAATTCATCGTTTAAAATTGACTGCGTAGGCCTGCCAGAAAAGATAAGTTTCTTTAATTGTGTTTTAAATTCTGGATTGGGAGGCCACAACATGATTCTTTGGGGGTCATTTTGCAAGAAAGATGGGATATAAATTGAAATGAATACATACATACCTTTACAGTTCCAGAGGAGGTCCATTTCCCACCGTAAAGAATGAATTGCACCATTCTTCCACTTGATGACTATAATGACAGTTGGTGGATCAGTTTTACAAGGCCTCAAGCCTTCTCTGACAAAGAGGGCTGTTGCCTCAAGAAATTACAAGTCCCGGATTCCATAGTATTCATTTACCCATGGCAGTTCAAGTGATGTCGAAACTGCGTTCATTCTATAGTGTAGAATAGATGCACCCGAAGATACATAACAAAATTGGCTTATTAACTTGAAGGATTTCTTCAAGTTTAAACTATATAACCCAGAGCAGATTCACAGCTGTCTCAAAGTAAGCCATTAACATCCAGTGTAAATGGATAATAAATTGGATTTTTGCCTCTCAAAGAGAGGCTGATGAAAAACAAATTAAGACTCACAGAACTGTCAGCGGGGATGATGGGTAGCAGAGTGAAATCCAAAAATTCACCATCCCGGTCTTCACCTCCTTCTCTCCAGACTGTCTCCCGGTGTGAAAAACAGCACTGGACAAACACACTCCAGCAGATGAGGGTTCGGTTGAAAATCCAACGGCAATAAACTTTTATTTACAAGATTATATACAAAATAGAGTAAATCAGTCCTTCTCCATGAGTGCTTGCCGAAGCGACTCATGCACACACAGCATACAGCTCAACAGCTCCTCTCTGCTCTTCTCAGAAAACTCCTCTGCATTCCACAGGAACAAGAAAGAAAGTCCCGGTCAAAACAAACTTGACCCCATTGGTCCTGTGATACATCAATCATAGCAGACTCTCATTAACTCCATAACTGCTGAAATGCCTTGCCGAAAAAACTAACACATTAGGCATTTCTAACAACCCAGATTGATTTTAACATTTCACAATACACAATACCCTGACAAGAACTATGTGGTAACTTTTCCTCTGAGTGGATCTATGACTTCTTTTCTTGTGGCTTCTTGTTGGTCTTACCGCTCTTTTGAAGTCTGTGGCAGAGTCTCCATTGGCCTGTAAAACCCAGCTTAGGTGGTTCAGTTCAATGGTTCAGACCAATGGATACTCCACCTCAGACATCAGAAGAGCTGCAAGACCAAGAACAAGCCACAAGAGTAAAGACTAAGATCCAACCAGAGGAAAAGTGTTCTTACCCATACATCAAGGAAATCACTGACCATATAGAGAAGCCGATGAAGAAACAAAACCTATAAACTATCTACAGACCTACTAAGAAAATCCAACCAATGCTATGTTCAGCAAAAGACAAGAGGGTTCCTCTCACCTCTGTAGGAGTCTACCGTATTCCATGCAGCTGTGGACAGGGACCACCAAACACAGCAGCATTGCCCAGGCACGAATCAAGGAACATGAAAGGCAGTGCAAACTTAAACCAGAGAAGTCAGCCATAGCAGAGCACTTGAGGAACCAACCTGAACACAGCATAGTATTGGAGACCACAGAAATGCTGGACCACTCTCACAACCACCATGTCAGACTACACAGAAAAGATACTGAAATCCACAAGCATGTGGACAATTCCAAGAGAAAAAAGGAAACCATGAAAAGGAACAAAATCTGGCTACTGGTATTTAAAAAAACCTCTAAAATCAGGGCAGTAAATAATCAGAAGACACGAGAATTCCAGACAGGAAACAATCGGGGCCAATCAACACCTCCCAACAAAGGATTCCCCCAGGCAGGAAACATCCAGGCTTTGAAGCTGATAGGCCATTCAATGCTACTCAAGGTGGCCAATTACAATATTCCCACTTGCCTCCAACAGACAAGAGTTCTTTCTCCCACCCTGGACATTATTCCACAGATATATATATAAACCTAATTTCCAACAGACCTCACAACCTCTGAGGGGGCCTGCCATAGAGGTGGGCAAAACATCAGGAGAGAATGCTGTGGCGCAGCTGGCTAGTAACCAGCTGCTATAAATCACTACTGACCGAGAGGTCATGAGTTTGAAGCCCGGGTCGGGTTAAGCCTCCGACCATAAAAAAAAAAAAAAATAGCCCCGGCTTGCTGTTGACCTAGCAGCCCCAAAAGACAGTTGCATCTGTCAAGTAGGGAAAATTTAGGTACGCTTTATGCGGGAGGCTAATTTAACTAATCTACAACACCATAAAACTGCTCACGAGGAAAAGAATGAGGAAGAACAGCCACCAATGGACGGTGAAGCAACAGCTCCCCCTGTGGCCGGAATAGTGAAGCTGGAAAGATGTTAATGCCTCTGTGTCTGTCTAAAACTGAATGTTGTTTGTCTGTTGGCATTGAATGTTTGCCATATATGTGTTCATTGTAATCCACCCTGAGTCCCCTTCGGGGTGAGAAGGGCGGAATATAAATACTGTAAATAAATAAATAAATAAATAAATAAACATGGCCATACAGCTCAATAAACTCACAGGAACCCAGTGATTCTGGCCATGAAAACCTTTGACAATACAATCTACTTACTTTTGGTTTATAAGATACTATAGATATAATTTCTTTATATGCTAGAGCAGGTATGGGCAAATGTAGGCCCTCCAGGAGTTTTGGACTGAAACTCCCACCATTCCTAACGGCCTCAGGCCCCTTCCTTTCCCCCCTCGGCCGCTTAAGCGGCCGAGGGGGAAAAGGAAGAGGCCTGAGGCTGTGAGGAATGATGGGAGTTGCAGTCCAAAACTCCTGGAGGGCCTAAAGTGAAACAAATAAAGCACTGATTTCAACATGGCCTCTCTATTCTGAGGGGGGAGAAAAAAAATCTCTGAGGAGAAACTTGACCACCTTGACAATCTCAGGGAAAATCATTTCCTGGATGCGGTCAAGGACCAAGACAAGGTCCCAAACAACATCCACTCATAAAATATAGATGAATAATAACACCATTTTGTGGAGATGCATCACAAGTTTTGATGTCCTTTTTTGTCCTGAGGAGATTTCTCCAGGTCAGCTTGGTTTGCAAACTTCAAAGTGAATTTTGAGCAGGAAACACACTCCCATGGCCTCATATCCAGGTCCTGAGAAGAATTTTTGATAAAAAGGACACAATATCTGGATTATTTACACATTATTTTAGCATTTGTTGCATTGATTCAAACTTTTCTCCTCAGAACATGGAGACTGGGTGTAAATTGGCTCCTTCTCACTCGAAAATTCCTCAGAAATTCTCAGAAATTCTCCTCAGAACATGGATCTGGGAATCGTAATTTGTTTTTTGATCAAAGTGTCAAACTGCATTCATTCTACAGGCATGGGCACGGGTACATGGGCATGGGTACATCAGGCATGGGCAAACTTTGGCCCTCCAGGTGTTTTGGACTTCAACTACCACAATTCCTGGCCTCAGGCCCCTTCCTTTCCACCTTCAGCTACTTAAGCTGAAGCCTTCTGTGATGTCACTGGGTTGGCCGTTGCAAGGAGGCCTTCTGTGATGTCACCGGGTTGGCCATTTCAAGGTGGGCCTTCTGTGATGTCACCGGGTTGGCCATTTCAAGGTGGGCCTTCTGTGATGTCACTGGGTTGGCCGTTGCAAGGAGGCCTTCTGTGATGTCACCAGGTTGGCTATTTCAAGGTGGGCCTTCTGTGATGTCACTGGGTTGGCCATTCCAAGGTGGGCCTTCTGTGATGTCACTGGGTTGGCCGTTGCAAGGAGGCCTTCTGTGATGTCACCAGGTTGGCTATTTCAAGGTGGGCCTTCTGTGATGTCACTGGGTTGGCCATTCCAAGGTGGGCCTTCTGTGATGTCACTGGGTTGGCCGTTGCAAGGAGGCCTTCTGTGATGTCACCGGGTTGGCTATTTCAAGGTGGGCCTTCTGTGATGTCACTGGGTTGGCCGTTGCAAGGAGGCCTTCTGTGATGTCACCAGGTTGGCAATTTCAAGGTGGGCCTTCTGTGATGTCACCGGGTTGGCCGTTGCAAGGAGGCCTTCTGTGATGTCACCGGGTTGACCGTTTCAAGGTGGGCCTTCTGTGATGTCACTGGGCTGGCCATTTCAAGGTGGGCCTTCTGTGATGTCACCGAGTTGGCCGTTGCAAGGAGGCCTTCTGTGATGTCACCGAGTTGGCCATTGCAAGGTGGGCCTTCTGTGATGTCATTGGGTTGGCCATTGCAAGGTGGGCCTTCTGTGATGTCATTGGGTTGGCCGTTACTAGGCACACTTTCTGTGATTTTGCTGGGATGGCCGTTGTTAGGTGGGCCTTCTGTGATGTCGCTGAGTTGGCCATTACTAGGCGGGCCTTTTGTGATGTTTGTGATGTCATTGCATTGACCATTGCTAGGTGAGCCTTCTATGATGTCACTGGGTGAAAAAGAGGGCATGTGTATGAGGGGAAGGGAGGAAGAAAGCAAAGAGCCATGTTGCCAAGGGGACATTGCGAGGTAGGCCTTCTCAAAGCTGGAGAAGGTAGAAAGGGGAATATCTATCTGTCTATCTATCTATCTATCTATCTATCTATCTATCTATCTATCTATCTATCTACAAGCTGTGATAAAGCTTCAAGTAAAGACACCTTTTCCCCATGATAACCCTACAGCATATTAAAAAGTTGTCCCTTCTATAAAATGGCAACATTAGGGTTTGGGTTTTGGAAATTTGGGTGAATGGGGGAATATTTTAAAGCCATGGATGGTTGAATCCATGAATTCAGAGAGATGACTGTAATCCTAAATCTCTGATTTCTATTTAATAAAAAAATCTGTTCCTGTCTTAGCTACACTGTGCCAAAGTTTGTGATCATAATGTTATTGGAGATATAAACTTGGGTTCATTTGTACCTGTGGTGGCGGCAGGCATCATTGAAAATTCCTAGTGAACTGGCATTATGACTTCTTAATTTAGATAATCACTAGCTGTGCCCGGCCATGCGTTGCTGTGGCGAAGTATGGTGGTATGGGAAATAAAGTATTGAGGAATTGGTGCTAGTTAAGGTAAAGGGTCCCCTGGGCTGAGTGGGTTGCTAGGTGACCAAGTGAGCGGAGCTTAGCCTTCTAACTGGCAGCAATTGGATAAAAACAATTATTCCTCTCCCTCTAATTAGGACTTTTTTCCCTTTTTTTCATTGTATCAACCTAGAGGCATGGATGAGGGGTTGTGCTGTCAATTTTTGAGGTTGTGGGGTGTTTACTTTTGTTGTTTTGTCCGCTGCCGTGATGCCATCACTCTTTTATATATATAGATATAACATTCACACACACATGCTACCTTTGGCAACAAAAGTGCCAAGAATCCAGAAGGGTGTGTGTATGTTTATACACACACATACGCGCACACCATGAGGTATTCACTGATAGTCTCCTATCCAAGTATTAACCAGAGCCAAGCCATTTGTTTTAATGGTCTCTTCTGGGAATTTTTAAATACTGTTTATATTTGATCCTGTTTTTAATGTTCGCATATTTGTATATTTTCAATGGTTATGCTGATACTTTTATGTTAAGCCACTTTGAGTTCTCTTCGGGGAGATAAAGCGGGATATAAATAAATATAATAATAATAATGCTTAGCTTCCAAGATCAAATGGGATCCAGTGTCTGTAGGGAATTTAGGCTTTCACTAGTTCATAAATGTCTTGTGAAACAGGTATGCATTTATAGGTTAGATCAGGCATGGGCAAACTTTAGCCCTCCAGGTGTTTTGGACTTCAACTCCCACAATGTTGTATTAGATAGAAATACATTTCATAGACCTCCAATAATACAGTTCTAATGGACATGTATTCACAGCACAGTCCTCTGAAAGGGTTAAACAAGTAGAGATGTGATCCTAGAGCAGGCAAGGGCTTACTTCAGCCTTCCAGGTGTTTTTGACATCAACTCCCACAATTCCTAAAGCCAGTGCCCATGCCTGGGTTAGATCCATGGGAGTGAAAAGGCGGGTCTTTCAACCTTTGCCCACTGGAAACAGGCAGAACTCTCATGTTTTACAAAGCAGCAGCTATGCCTAAATGAGGTAAGAAAAATGACATGAAAAAATTCCTTATGTTGGGTTGCTGTGAGTTTAATGGGCCATATGGCCATGTTCCAGAAGCATTACCGCCTGACGTTTCACCTGCATCTATGGCAGGCATCCTCAGAGGTTTTGAGATCTGTTGAAAACTAGGCTAGTTGTGTTTATATATCTGTGGAATGTTCAAGGGTGGGAGAAAGAACTCTTGTCTGTTTGAGGCAAGTGTGAATGTTACAATTAGCCACCTTGATTAGCACTGAATAGCCTTGCAGCTTCAAAGCCTGGCTGCTTACTGCCGGGGGAATCCTTTGTTGGGCTGTGTTTGCCTTGTGGCTGTAATGTTGTTGCTGTTGTGTGACTTCAAGCCATTTCTGACCTACAGCGCCCCTAAGTCAAACCTCTCGCAGAGTTTTCTTAGCAAGATTCGTTCAGAAAAGGTTTGCTGATATATATCCATTCCTCCATCATGTCCTGATTTCCAGAGCAGCAGGAAACAAGCTTTCCCCCTCCTCAATACTGCATCCTTTCAAATGAGTTTGTCTGGCCATGTTCCAGAAGCATTCTGTCCTGACGTTTCGCCCACATCTATGACAGGCATCTTCAGAGGTTGTGAGATCTGTTGGAAACTAGGCAAGTGGGGTTTATATATCTGTGGAATAATGTCCACGGTGGGAGAAAGAACTCTTGCCTGTTTGAGGCAAGTGTGAATGTTGCAACTGGCCACCTTCATTAGCATTGAATTGCCTTGCAGCTTCAAAGCCTGGCTGCTTCCTGCCTGAAGAAGAGAATGCTTCTGCAACATGGCTATACAGCCTGGAAAACTCACAGTAACCCAGTGATACTGGCCATGAAAGCCTTCAACAACACATCCTTTCAAATGTTATCATGTCTCCTCTCAGCTTTCTTTTATTCAAGCTGAACATACCCAGCTGCCTTGGCTTTATCAACACAAATTGAGTTTTTCTCCCCTCTAAAATCATGAGAAAGGTGATCATGGGGCGACAGTATATACCTCCATCTCCTTTTCTGCCCAGAAAGGATTGGTAGAGGTGACCTGCCCGCCACATGTGAGCCCATGAGCACCATTGTGCCAATTCACACCTAATATGATCAGGCAGCTGAGGCCAAAAGGGTAATCCTGTTTTAGTTCAGCAGTAAGATTAGGATTTGGCGGATGGTGGGGGCAGATTGATGGAGGTGCTGAAGCGTGAACAGAGCAGTGATTTGGCTAATGCCAGTCAAGGATGATGGCATAGGATGGCCTCTTGCCAAAGCAGTTGTCCTTTCCTCTCCCGCCATGACCTATGTCTGCTTGATAGTGAGTTTTGGCACATAAATGGACAACATACCCCAGCAGGACATGTAGTGATATCTAGGGGCACTGGATTCTCAAGTGCAATGAAATATTCAGAAAATAGCTGCGAGATGGCTGTCTCTGAGGGTAATGTGATTTTTACAAACACAGTAGACTAGAAGTGTAATTTCTGCTTGCTTGAGAGTTACTGTTAAAATAGGCCTAACAATATCCTATGCTAGACCATACCATACTCTGGTATTGACTTGCTATTAATATTGAAATGCAGCAATTGAAAGCAATTTAAGATGAATAGAGAAACTTAATGTAACACAGTTTTACTCTATTATAGAAACTGCCTTGTGAATGCAGTATAATTTTTTGCCATTTGCTTGAGTTCTGGTTAACTGAGAGTGTGCTGTATGGCTATTTGTAGAAGCAATGTAGGCTGGTATTAGAACCAGGAGTTTTGCCAAGGAAGGGCATGCCTTGGGTGGTATTCTCTATAGTAGGCTTGCTGTGGACAGCTTATTGTTTACCTATGCAATGAAACAGACTTAAAGATATAACAAAAATAAAGCACAAAATGTGAAGCATTCATTTTTTTATGCCACAGTAGGAAAATTGTATCCCACCACAATTTTGTTACGTAGTGAGTGATGAAGAATGCTTGAAGTTGAGGGTCTGATGATTCTCTTGTGGCCTAACAACACTTGGAGGGTTATATTTTGCCCACTTCTGATTTGGAGAGTTATATTTTGCCCACTGGTTTCCTGTAGCAAGAGATAGAGACCAGATAACGCATTCTGATGTTTCTTTTTTCTTTCTTTTCCAGCTTTAATCCCTCCTCCTGACCATACGTGGTGAAGTTTGACCAAGTTGATGGCGGCCAATGGACCTACTCCAACCAAAGACTTTTGGGCCTGGCCCCTGAGGAACTAAAGGCTCTCTGAGCTGTGCCTTCTCCCATTTCCTCTCTTCCTTGTCCCTCGCCCCCATCGACACCATTCCCGGGCCCCACGACAACATGATCTTAGCCCGGTTTGATTTCCACAGTTTCCTGCTCCGTCTTTCTAACCATCCCAGGTGGGGCTGCCACAGACGCCCTCGCCGACGGGCTCTTCTCCTCTGGCTCTTGTTTCTTTGTTTGCCTGGCTGTATCCAAGCAACTACCTTCAAGGTTGGTGTGATGGGTCCTTGGAACTGTGACTCTATCTATGCCAGGGCCTACCCGGATGCGGCTGCCAGCCTGGCAGTTTCCCGCATCAACAAAGACCCAACTCTGAACAAGGGTTATTGGTTCGATTATGTCCTCCTCAATGAAGAGTGCCAGTCATCGAAAGCCATGGTGGGCTTTGTCAACTCAGAACGCTATGCCTCTGGATTTGTAGGACCAGTCAACCCAGCAACCTGTGAGGCAGCTGGTCTATTAGGAAAAGCTTGGAACAAGCCCATCTTCTCCTGGGCTTGCTTAATAGACGATGCCGAGATGGAGCGTTTTGGCACCTTTGCCCGGCCATTGCCACAGGCCTCCGCTGTACTCTACACTGTGCTCAAGTACTTCCGGTGGGCTCACGTCGCTGTGATAACCTCTGCACAGGACATGTGGGTGGAAGCAGGCCATGGCGTGGCAGAATCATTGCGCAACTTTGGACTCCCTGTCACTATAGTGACCACCATGGAAAATGATCCTGAAGGGGCCCGGGATGCTCTCCGCAAGATAAAGAGGGCCTACGATGTAAGAGGTATGGTGCAGACAGGACATATATTTTGTGACCACAGCTTGAAATAGTCACCTTCATGAACAACAGCTCCCAGAATCCACCAGTTGATTTCTCCAACTAGAGGATTCTGGTAATTATTGTTCAGCGAGGTATCTTACTCCAAACTCTACTGATGCTGTTTTCACAGAGGTCTAGTATCTGGGAGATAAGCCAACTCCTGGTTCTATCAACAAGGGATTGAGTATGAGGCCCATATTTACTTGGGATAAAATATGTAATTTAATTGGAAGCCATTCTGTGAGCTGTATCAGCCCAACATGACTATCTTTTTACCTCCTTGTCTGTATCCCATAGGGAGAACATAACTGAATATAATATGAGATACTGTTGCACTCCAGGTCCGGAAACACCTATGACCACCGCAACACACAAGACTCCAGGAATATAAGCAAACAGTTTATTATAAAAAAAATATAAAAAGCATATAAAAATCAGGAATATGAAAGGAAGATATATAATCCAAAAAAGGTTTAGGAAAAGGTGAGAACCAAACAATAATACAAATGTCTCACCAAAAGTTCCAATGGTGACAAAATCCAGGAACAAACAGGGATCACAGATACAGCACCAGTCTACAATCAGGAAGATAATAATAATAATAATAATAATAATAATAATAATAATAATAATAATAACAACAACAACAACAACTTTATTCTTATACCCCGCCCCATCTCCCCGAAGGGACTCGGGGCGGCTTACATGGGGCCATGCCCAACACAACAATAAAACAACAACAGCAAAACAATAAAACAAATATCCCAATAATAAAACATCAGCATCAATAAAACAGTCATAAAAGTCAACATACAAAATAAAATGTTAAAAACAGGAGACGAATGCACAGATCTGGGCCAAAGTGCAGATTCGGGAAGAGGTAGTTTCACAGCTAAAATAGCCAATAAAGTGCTAATATAATACTGAGAAGGCATCACCGGTGGGGCTATTGTTAAGTAGGCAGATAAATCGAACCTACAACGATTAATCATCGAAGGCCTTTTGAAAGAGCCAGGTTTTCAGGCTCTTCCGGAAGGAGAGGAGGGTGGGGGCCTGCCTGATATCCCTGGGTAGCGAGTTCCAAATCCGGGGGGCCACAACAGAGAAGGACCTCTCTCTCGTCCCCATCAACCGCGACTGCGAGGGTGGCGGAAGCGAGAGGAGGGCCTCCCCCGACGAGCGAAGAGATCGTGCGGGTTCATAGGGGGAAAAGCGGTCTCTAAGGTAGGTGGGTCCCAAACCGTTTAGGGCTTTGTAGGTGATAACCTGCACCTTGAATTGGGCCCGGAAAATAAACGGCAGCCAATGGAGCTCCTTAAACAGAGGCGTTGAGCGCGCCCTGTAATTTGCTCCAGTTAGAAGCCTGGCTGCCGAGCGTTGTACTAATTGTAATTTCCGGGCCGTCTTCAAAGGCAGCCCCACGTAGAGCGCATTGCAATAATCCAGTCTAGAGGTAACTAAGGCATGGACCACCATGGTTAAATCTGACTTCTCAAGGTATGGTCGCAGCTGGCGCACAAGTTTTAATTGTGCAAAGACCCTCCCGGCCACGGCCGACACCTGGGTCTCCAGAGTCAGCCCCGAATCCAGGAGGACCCCCAAGCTGCGGACCTGTGCCTTCAGGGGGAGTGCAACCCTGTCAAGCACAGGTTGGCACCCAATACCCCGATCAGCCTTACGACAGACCTGGAGGACCTCTGTCTTGTCGGGATTAAGTCTCATCTTGTTCGCCCTCATCCAGGCCAATACAGCAGCCAGACATTGGTCCAGTATCCAAGGGGCTTCCTTGGATTTTGGTGGAAAAGAGTAGTAGAGTTGGGTGTCATCCGCGTAGAGATGGCACCGTACTCCAAAACTCCGGATGGCCTCTCCCAGGGGTTTCATGTAGATGTTAAAAAGCATGGGGGACAAAATAGAACCTTGCGGGACCCCACAGGTCAATGGCCAGGGGTCCGAGCAGGAGTCCCCCAGCTTCACTAACTGGGAATGACCCTCCAGAAAGGACTGCAGAGCAGTACCCCCAAGGCCCATCCCGGAGAGCCGTCCCAGAAGGATACCATGGTCGATAGCATCGAAAGCCGCTGAGATGTCCAAGAGAACCAGCAGGGTCACACTCCCCCTGTCCAGTTCTCTGCGGAGGTCATCCACTAAGGCAACCAAAGCCGTCTCGGTACTGAAACCAGGCCTGAAGCCAGACTGCGATTGGTCCAGAAAATCCGTATCTTCCAAGAATCCCTGGAGCTGAGAAGCAACCACCTGCTCCAAGACCTTGCCCAAATATGGAAGGTTAGAGATTGGTCTGTAGTTACAAAGGTTGGTCGAATCCAAGGAGGCCATCTTCAAAACAGGCCTTACCACAGCTTGTTTTAGGCTAGATGGAAATTTGCCCTGCACCAAAGAGGCATTAATTATCGTCACAAATCAATCAACTAACCCACCACTGGCCTGTTTTAAAAGCCAAGATGGGCAAGGGTCAAGGGCACAGGTGGTCGCCCTCACCGCTCTAAGAATCTTGTCCACATCATCAGGCTGCACAAGCTGAAACGAATCCCACAAGCTCGAACAGACAGATGCCTCGGTTACCTCACCTGGCATTGCAACAAGGCCAGCGTCCAAGTCGGAACGAATCTGAGCGACTTTGTCTGCAAAATGGTGAGCAAACTCGCTACACCGAGTTGCCGAGATGTCCGGTGCCCCCCCCCCCCACCCTGAGGAGGGTGGAGGAGCTCCCCAACAACCCGAAACAAATCTGAAGATCTATTTGTTGCAGACGCAATACAGGCAGTCGAGAAAGCCTTCCTGGCTGCCCGCAACGCCGCAGAATAGGCCCTAATAGCGGCTCTAGACCGTGCTCGGTCAGATACATCACGAGTTGTCCGCCAGCGGCACTCTAGTCTCCTTCTCGCACGTTTCATCTCCGCCAGCTCCCCGGTAAACCAGGGAGCTGGGGCAACTCCACGTAGTGAGAGGGGACATTCGGGGGCGTTCATGTCTGTTGCCCTGGACAACTCACTGTTGTAGCGAGCGACCAAGGCATCGACAGGATCGTCAGTCTCCATGGCAGACAGATCCCCAAGGGACCTCAGGAATCCCTCAGGATCCATAAGTCTCCTGGGGCGGACCATCTTAATAGGTCCACCACCCCTGCGGAGGTTTGAGGATGTGGTGAGTCTTAAACTGATCAGATAATGGTCGGACCATGAAAATGGAAGAATAATTTGCTCTTCCACTCCAACCAAACCGTCGCCCGCAACATAGAATCATAGAATAGTAGAGTTGGAAGAGACCTCATGGGCCACCCAGTCCAACCCCCTGCCAAGAAGCAGGAAATCGCATTCAAAGCACCCCCGACAGATGGCCATCCAGCCACTGCTTAAAAGCCTCCAAAGAAGGAACCTCCACCACACTCCGGGGCAGAGAGTTCCACTGCCGAACAGCCCTCACAGTGAGGAAGTTCTTCCTAATGTTCAGGTGGAATCTCCTTTCCTGTAGTTTGAAGCCATTGTTCCGTGTCCTAGTCTGTAGGGCAGCAGAAAACAAGCTTGTTCCCTCCTCCCTGTGACTTCCCTTCATATATTTGTACATGGCTATCATGTCTCCTCTCAGCCTTCTCTTCTGCAGGCTAAACATGCCCAGTTCTTTAAGCCTCTCCTCATAGGGCTTGTTCTCCAGACCTTTGATCATTTTAGTTGCCCTCCTCTGGACGCTTTCCAACTTGTCAACACCTCCCTTTAACTGTGGTGCCCAGAATTGGACGCAGTATTCCAGGTGTGGTCTGACCAAGGCAGAATAGAGGGGGAGCATGACTTCCCTGTATCTAGATGCTATTCCCCTATTGATGCAGGCTAGAATCCCGTTGGCTTTTTTAGGAGCTGCTTCACATTGCTGGCTCATGTTTAACTTGTCCACAAGGACTCCAAGATCTTTTTCACACGTACTGCTGTCTAGCCAGGCGTCCCCCATTTTGTATCTTTGCATTCCATTTTTTCTGCCGAAGTGAAGTATCTTGCATTTGTCCCTGTTGAACTTCATTTTGTTAGTTTCGGCCCATCTCTCTAGTCTGTCAAGATCGTTTTCAATTCTGCTCCTTTCTTTTGGAGTGTTGGCTATCCCTCCCAGTTTGGTGTTGTCTGCAAACTTGATGATCGTGCTTTCTAACCCTACATCTAAGTCATTAATAAAGATGTTGAACAGAACCAGGCCCAGGACGGAACCCTGCGGCACTCCACTTGTGACTTCTTTCCAAGATGAAGATGACGCATTGGTGAGCACCCTTTGGGTTCGTTCGCTTAGCCAATTACAGATCCACCTAACCGTAGTTTTGTCTAGCCCACATTTTACTAGTTTGTTTACCAGAAGGTTGTGAGGGACTTTGTCGAAGGCCTTACTGAAATCTAGGTAGGCTACATCAACGGCATTTCCTGTATCGACCCAACTCGTAACTCTGTCAAAAAAAGAGATCAGATTAGTCTGGCATGACTTGTTTTTGGTAAATCCGTGTTGACTATTAGCAATGACCGCATTTGTTTCTAAATGTTCGCAGACCACTTCCTTAATGATCTTTTCCAGAATTTTGCCTGGTATCGATGTGAGGCTGACGGGACGGTAATTGTTTGGGTCGTTCTTTTTTCCCTTCTTGAAGATAGGGATCACATTTGCCCTCCTCCAATCTTCTGGGACTTCTCCCGTTCTCCAAGAACTCTCAAATATGATTGCCAGTGGTTCTGAAATAACTTCCGCTAATTCCTTCAGTACTCTTGGATGTAGTTGATCTGGCCCTGGAGACTTGAATTCGTTTAGAACGGCCAGGTGTTCCTGGACAACTTATTTCCCTATTTGGAGTTGGATTTCCCCAAATCCTTCGCCCATTTCATGTTGCTGAGGTTGAAGATGGCTTTCTTTTTGTGAGAAGACCGAGGCAAAGAAGGCATTGAGCAGTTCTGCCTTTTCCCTGTCCCCTGTCGCCATCACCCCATCTTCTCCTTGCAGAGGCCCTATCGCCTCCTTTTTTTTCCTTTTTCTACCAACGTAAGCAAAAAAGCCTTTTTTGTTGTTTGTTATGTCCCTGGCAAGCCTGAGCTCATTTTGCGCTTTAGCCTTGCGAACCTTTTCCCTACAGGAGTTGGCTATAAGTTTGAATTCTTCTTTGGTGATTTCTCCCCTTTTCCACTTCTTGTGCATGTCTCTTTTGAATCTTAGCCCGGTTAGAAGTTCTTTGGACATCCATTCTGGCTTCTTCGCATGTGTATGCCTAGCGGTGTCATTGGTTCCTACATGAATCAACATAAGGGGGGGAGGGTGATGGGGTTTTAGGAGTCTGCTGAGCCTCTGAGTGATATGGTGTATTTTTGCCCCCGGGAGGCAGCATGTTTCTCGAGCCATCCCCAACAAAAACCAGGTCGAGTGTATGTCCAGCTTGATGAGTGGGACCCAATATTATTTGGGACAGACCCATGGTCGTCATGGCGGCCATGAATTCCTGAGCTGCACCTGTCAAGGTGGCCTCAGCGTGAATGTTGAAATCCTCCAGCACCACAAGGCGCTGGGAACCCAACACCACGCTAGAGACCACATCTGCTAGCTCAGGCAGGGAGACTGCTGTGTCCCAGGGTGGACGGTACACCAGCAGAATCCCCAAATTGTCCCGGATACCCACCCTCAAGTGGAGACACTCAAACCCGGCAGATTGCAAAGCGGCGCATCTGACCAGGGCGATGGACTGCCGAAAGACCACCGCAACCCTACCTCCCCGCCCTCCCGGTCTGGCCTGCTGATGCACCCTGAAACCTGGAGGACAAATCTGGGAAAGACTAACCCCATCCAGCTCATCCAACCAGGTCTCAGTGATGCAAGCCAGATAACTAATAAGACTTGAACAGGAGTACATGAACAGGAACATAGAAAACTTCCAAGATATTTTAAATCCAAAATCAAAGCTTGACTTGAACCAGGAACAAGAGAACTCAGGCTTAGCTTATTACTTTAACACAGCGTTGCCTGAACTGACCTTAAGGTAAACAACTTGTTGTTTAATAGACACCCATGAAATCATTCTGTTTCCCGTGATTTTCTTTCACAACTTTCCCATGTAATCTCTCTGAACAATGCAATAAATTTTCGGTTCTGATTTGTAAACGAAGACTTTTATTGATCTCCATAGCTGCAGGTGGGCTCCCGTGGGAATCCTCCTTATCACTAAGTCATTCACTTGATTCCTTATCTGCTGTTGCTACTTCTGATTCCCCTGCATGCCCTTGACCCTGCACTTTCTGAGCCAGTTTTCTCACAGAGAGAATCATCATTTCCCAGACTTGAGGGCCTATCACTTTGTGCTACAGGAAAGCTCAAACCCTTGCTAAATAATCAGTTAAACCATCAGTCTCCTGTGGCTGATCTACAACAGATACATCAGATGACCAGAAGCTCACAGCAAAAGAGTTTTAAGCTTTTGTTGCAAGAAAAACTGTAAAGCAATTGAAGCATCTTTCTTTTTTGTTTACTTTCTCTCTGCATAGATTTCAAAAGTTAGCTACTCCTTTGTCTCTCTTTGCCTTAGGATGCTTTATTATCCACACATGACAGTCAGCTTTTAGGGACTCTTTCACTAAAATTTAGGTAACCTGTTTTGTCAGTTTCCTTTCCTATCCCAAGTTAGATTTCCTGAAACAATAAATGTAAGTTTTAGAAGAGGGCTTAATTCAGGGTTTTAAAAAATGTTTTTATTAAACATTTCCAATTTTTTCCATACAGGAAAAAATTGGGCGGGAAGATTAGGGAAAAGAAAAAAGAAAGAAGTTGGAGGTCATCAAGTTATTGTTAGTAAATTAAGTCTTTACAAATATATATAATGTTACAGAAAGATAGGCAGGGTTTTATTAGTTTTTGAGTACAGCTGAGACAAATTGATTTCCAACTCCAGTCTCCCTCACACATACTTTTCCCTGCCTTTCTGATGATCCTATGTATAAAATGTTAGAGTTAGTTTGATAAGTATTTCATTCACAAATGTTTACATGTGCACACAAAAAGCTCTTATTGATACAACGAGTACAGTTATACTATCTGGATGACTATATAGGTAGAGGATAGGAAGCTTTTTGAGTGCTCAAATTACATTAATCCTTAAAAATCCTAAAAATGTGGACCAAATATTGAAATGCACTTGATCTCCCTTTCTCAGATGGGATTCTATTTTGTTCTTCATGGTGAGCTCCAATGTGTTTTTCATACAGAATTATATGTTAAAGGTACAGTAGATGTGGATTTCCATTTTTGCAAAATGATGCATGTGGTCCCTCAAATTGACCATAAAATCAATTTCTATCTATTCCAGTGGCAAAAATCTAAGAAGAAATAATTTCCAGTGTTGCTTCCATTAAAGTTGAAAATGCCTCCCTACTTCTTATTAGAAAGGAATTCTGTCTGGATAGGGCCACAACACGTGAGCAAATGTCCTTTCATGGTCAAAGCATCTCCAGCTTTCATAATGGCCCTTTGTCTCTACTAGGAGATGGGTGAGTGAGTAGGCAATTTGGTAAGACCAGAATAGAGGTGGAGCAAGCAATCACAAAGGAGGTAGAAGAAACAGAACTTTTGGATTTGAAATAGAGTTTCAGAAATGGAGAGTAGAACTGTTGTGGGATCTTTCTGCAGAATTATCCATGCCACATATTTAACTCATGTTGGTTGCTATGTATAGGTTCTTAGGTTTTGTTCCTTTGATTTCTTGGATATTCTCCACAGTGTAAAGATCAAATTATGCTTGCTTGGCATTTTTAATCATATGAGCCAGGGAATATATTGTTTATCTGGCTAAAAGGATTCCAAACAGACTGAAAACTTCCTGAAGCTACCTTGAACTATCAAATCAAGTCAGATTAAATTCGACCATCTATCTTGAAACTATGTACATTGACTTTCATTTATCAAGTGCAGTCTAGATATGCTGGATTTCAAATCCCATAATCTTTCTGGCAATGGTAAGGGTTGTAGTCCAAAACATCTGGACACTACTAGAGACACCTGACTGGGAAAAGGCTGGTTAGTCTTTTCTCCCAATTGCTCTACAATGTAGTGTTTCCCAGTCTCATCTAGAGATTGAATTTAGTTGCACAAAATGTGCTATGCAACTGAACTCAGCCCCTTCTGTAAACAAGGTAACGCTTGGAATATTTTGGCTCCTCATAATTTGTGGCTTGTACTCTTTTGAATGATGATGGCAGAATTAAATAAGATACAAACTGAACCATGTTTGGACGTGTGTCTCCACAAGTTATTGAACTAGGTGGCCTTGAATGTCTTCACCTTGAGTGAGAGGCAGAAGGGAAAATGGCTTGAGATTCAAATGTGAATAGAGTAAATAAAAACATGCGAGAAGGAATGTTTTAAGCAGACCTCAAAGTTGCATTGGTGCATGCACAAAGAGGTGTAGGAATCCTGATTCTAATGATAGTGGTTTATTGCAGTCTATGCAGAAAGTACAATTTTCTATCAGCAAGAACCAGAGGGAACATTACACTTAACTTGTTGAAAATTATGACCTTAGAATCTCATCCATGGATGTAAGAAATGGCATGATTGTTGTTGTTGTTGCTTCATCCCATTTACAACTTGTAGTGGCTCTAAGACAAATTTAAGGAAACTCTAAGAATATAGTTTTCTTAGATTTGGTCAGAAGGGGTTTGTCTTTGCATTCTTCTGAGGCTGGGAGAATATGACTTGCCCAAAGTCACTCAGAGGGCTTCCAGGGCTGTGCAGTGTGCAGGGATTTAAATCCTGGTTTCCAGAGACACAATCCAATCAAAATACAATGATAAATAAAGTATATAATTAATGTGGATGCCTTTTCATTATAACTAAGTGGCTGCTACTCCATGTGGTTATGTCGGTCCCAACCTTTAGTTGGGTTTGTAATTATAGAACTTATCTGGATGCATTTTGTAGCTGTAAAAATACTCCTTTCACTTACATAATTACCAGGATTTCATCTGTGAATGCTTTAAAAAAATAACTTCTAAAATTATCCCACTCAAATCAAAATTAAGCCAGCGCTAGATGCTAAATTAGGAGTCTTCTTACTCTTCGTTGAAGGCTTTATCCCCCTACTCAAGATGTTGAGAGCAGGAAATAATTACTTGGTTGTAAAAAAAGCACTCTGTATTTGATAAGAGACACCTTTGACAGTCAGAACTCTAACTGATCCCCAGTAGTAAACTGAGAGCTTGATTCCTATTGGTAAGTTCAGAGCTAAACAGTTCAGGCCAAGGCTATTTGACAAATCACATCTCCTCTCACAAATCAACTTGGACACTGTGGTCAGTGGAGGATACCCTGCTCTCGGTCCCATCCCCATCCAAGTACAGCTGGTGGGAACGAGAGAAAGGGCCTTCTCCGTGATTACCCCCCACCTCTGGAACTCCCTCCCTAAAGAAATAAAAATGCCCCTCTCTCTTCTCTCCTTTAAAAAACAATTAAAAACACATCTTTGTTCATTTGCATATGGAGAGGAGGAGGATTAGATGACTATATATAGCTAATATATCTCTGTCTGGAGTTGCTATTGTACTCTGGCTTTGTTGACGCTGTTGGCTCTGTTGACCTTATTGGCTACATAATTAATTTTAAATATTATTGTAACTGAACCTTTGGTGATTTTTTAAAAAATGATCATGGTTTTTTTACATATAATTTAATTGACAGGTCATATTATTTAATTCTAGGTTGTCTGTTATAATTTGGTCTTAGATGTTGGTTTATTTTGGGATTTGGCTGGTTCGTTATTGCATGTGTATCCATGGTTGTATCAGGGTATTGGTTTTTTTTTTGTTAGAAGCCATACTGAGTCCCCTTGGGAGATAGAGCGGAATATAAATAACGTTTTACTTATAGTTTTATACACAGAATTCAACTGAAGCTCTTTAGCTTGCATGGGAGCATCACTTTCTGTTTTGCTTAATATGAAATATTGGGGATGAGTCTGTTCCAAAAATGGTACTCTTTTGCAAATACACAGAGGCCCTACTTCCTTTATTATCATCCCATAGGTTCAAATTATGCCTTGACACTGTGCCTATTCTTACTCCTGTTCTTATTATTTTTCAACCCTCTTACCCATTGCTCCCTCTCCTAACCATTCCTCTGCCCAATTCCTATTCCTTGGCCCTTTCTTTTCCAGCTATCATTATGTGTATGCATTCTGCCCTTTTGGGTGGCGAGGAACAACACATCCTGCTGGAGAAGGCGGAAGACCTGGACATGACTGATGGGACCTACGTTTTCATCCCTTATGATGCCCTGACTTACAGCATGCCCTACCAGAGGGAAATCTACAGTGTGCTGGCTGACAGCATCAAATTGCGCTTGGCCTATGATGCAGTGCTCACAATCACTATAGATTCGCCAGAAAACTCCTTTCGGGATGCCTTTCGGGAGGCTCAAGAGAAGAGGGAGATCCCCAGTCATCTCGATGCTGACAAGGTGCACCACCAAAAAAAGAAACTGAATGGAGGGGAAATGGGCTTGGGGAGATTATTGGAATCCCAAATCTTTTGAATGTGGAGATGCTTGTCTTACATATGCTCAATACTTCGCTCTTAGCTGTGAATGTGGCAGTGAATTCAGCAAGTATTGATGCACATTAGTCGTAAAACACTGTCTTCAGATTTTAAAATAATAATAATAATAATTTTATTTTTATACCCCGCCCCATCTCCCCGAAGGGACTCGGAGCGGCTTACATGGGGCCAAGCCCGAACAGCAACAATATAAAACCAAAGCAATAAAACAAATGAATCAACAGCAACAATAAAAAACTACAATAAAAAAACAATAAAACAGGTCATAAAATCACAAACAAACAAACCAAATAGGATGTAGGGTTCTAGCCTATAGCAAAGAAGTAGGTCCTTATGTATTTTGTTCTTGTTTATAAGAACAAAACACAGTTTTTTTCTCTCCCTGTGTTTTCTTGTCTTTTTCTTGGTGCCCATTTAGATTTGGCTCCAGCACCCCCTGTGTATATCTTCATCTGTGGATGCTTCAAGTGCCATTATATGTAATAGTATAATCAAATCTTGTTCTTTGGATTCTAAATAAATACTTCCATGTTCTGGATGGTTGGATCTGTGGATACAGAATCCATAGATAAGGAGGGTCAACTGCCTTATATGCTTGAGTATAAGGCAAACTGAATATAAGCCGAGGCACCTAATTTTACCACAAAACTGGGAAAACGTATTGATTCGAGTATAAGATGAGGGTGGGAAATGTAGCAGCTACTGGTAAATTTCAAAAATAAAAAATAGATACCAATAAAATTACATTAATTGAGTAATCAGTACGTTAAATGTTTTGAATATTTACATAGAACTGTAATTTAAGATAACAATAAGACTTTAGTAAGATAAGACTGTCCAACTCTGTCCAACCTATATACTCACGTATAAGCCAACTTGAATATAAGCCGGCCAGGACCGTCACTCAAGTATAAGCTGGGGGGGGGGGGGGGTCAGCCATAAAAGGGCTGAAATACTTGGCTTATACTTGAGTATATACAGTATATTATATATTTTTTATATTTTCTTTATTTCAGGAATGTTTTTGAATGGGGAAAAAATTCACAAAGGCTCTCCAGTTAGCTATTTGTTTTTGCATGCAACTGATATTTTTTTTTTTTTGTATACAAAAGTTATAGTGTATTTCTCTGTTTTCAAGCATTTTCTAGCAGGGTTGTATGTGTGCAAATGTGTTTGCTGTTACTACCGCTGCTGGAAACAAGTTCTGTTCTTGTCTCGGGGAGGGAAAAATTGAAGTGACTGACATTTCTTCATGGGGTGTCTCAACCTGTCAAGGACAAGAACATTTCCAGATATTTTTAATGCATGGTCCACAAAATGGTGAAAATAACTCTGCAAACTTGTCAGTAGTTCTTGGTAATTTATCAGTAACTAGGTCAGTGGAAAGCTGAATACTCCCACAGAGCTAGCAGTGTACATGAGGAAAAACAAGAAAATAGAAGCAAATGTTCTCTACTGGCATAATTCTCTCAGGTAGCAAAGTGTGGCTCTCATTCTTTTTTCCCCTTCTCTTTATAGGCTCATCCCCTCTTTGGTACAATTTTTAATTCTATCTACTTCCTGGCCAAAGCAGTAGAAAACACCCGCAAAGCTGGCAAGTGGGTGATGGGCACCAGCATTGCTGAAAATACCAAAGATTTTGAACTGGAAGGCTTCAGCCAGCATGTCTCCGCTGATGAATATGGAGATGCTGACATCACTTATATCATCTTGGACTCAGATGGCAGGGGCAGCCGCCTCTGGCCGACCTACAGAGTGGATGTCCTGGGCGGAAGCCTACGCTATGCTGGTCACTCTATCCATTGGCCCCATAGCTCCAGTCCCGACACAGACTCCGACTGCTGGTTTGACACTGTGAACATCTGCTCTGGAGGTAAGCGATGAAGTGAGGCTGCAAAGGAGCAAGCACACCCATGACTTGGAGAAAGAAACAAAACTTGGTTGTAGGAACTCCATTTTAAGAAAAGCAAGTGCTGTTCTAACCTAGCTACATCTTGGAAGGTCGAAAAAGGACTCAAGGGAAGAAGAAGAGGTGGAGAAACCCAAAGACTAAGAGATTAAATCACAGAGAGGTCAGGATAAGTAGGCATAGAAGGAGGACGCTTCAGGTCACTCCAAGTATTTAACTCTATTGTGAAGCATTCTTTACTCTTCAGTGTGAAGTAGTTGTTGCATTTCCAATGCTGATAAGTATGTAATTGATAGATTTCATGAAATTCTCTGCCATCTGTGTAGGAACTGTTGTAGGGAAACAAGTGTGAAGTAGTGGTTTGAGCAGTTGATGATGACTCTGGAAGACAGGGTTCAAATCCCTGCTCAACTATGATCTTGGACAAGTCATACTCTCTCAGACTCCGAGGAAGGCAAGGACAACTCCTCCGAACAAATCTTGCCAATAAGACCCTGTGACGGGTTCACATTAAGATTTCTATTAGTCAGAAGCAACTTGAAAGCACACAATAACGTCTGTCTAAGACAGGTATGGGTAAATTTCATGCATTTTCACCATATTTTGACCCCCCTCCCTGGCTAATTTAGACTTAAAAAATAGGAATGAACAGGAAGGTCACCCTAGACTAAATGTGTCAAACTCAAGGCCTGTAGGCTGAATTTGCCCCCCCCCCCCCCCACCTTGTATTTCTTATTATTAGGCATCATGACTAGAGTTGATGGGAGTTATGATACAGTAATACTTGGAAGGTTACAGTTTGTTCTGTTTAGTCAGGATAGTGAAGTTTGAATTTAGATACAAGGCTTGTGGATATGATGGCTGACTTTAAAATGTCCTTTAACCTTTTCCCATCCTCAAGGCCATAAGTTCTGTTGCATTGCAATTCCCATTATCCCCAGTCCGCATGATGGATAATCAAGTGATGGGAGTTGTTGTTTAATAGCATCTAGGGACCCAAACTGGGTAAAAACTAGAGGACCAATCACCTGTAAAAAAAATTACACAAGCCAACAAAATCAAACATTTTGCAATCATCAGAAATGCGAGTAGCACAGTTTAAATCAATTTTTATGCTGATTTTAAATACATATTTATTTTTTCCCATCACGTTCACTTTTAAAAATATGACAAATGGTACATCACAGCGGAGTACTGTAAAGTCTGCACATTTCACATCATATTTGTGCAACACAAGCCAACAAGTATTTTTCATCAGATATAAGTTTAGGTCATTTTTATAGAGTTTTTTGGTGCTGTATTCAGATCTGTATTTATTTTTTCTCTATCGTGTAGTTTTTGTGATGAGGCTAATCAAATAATTAATGCATTTACATACTGATATTAATAGAATCTAATTGATTTATTATTCGATTAGTCTCGTTGTAAAAACTACACGTGGTAGAGAAAAAATAAACACAGATCTGAATACAGCACAAAAAAACTATATAAGAATGACCTAAAGTTATATCTGATGAAAATACTTGTTGGCTTGTGTTATAGTTGGCCCTCTATTGCCTCAGATTCTCCATCTGTAGATTCAATGGCTCTTTGAAAGCAACCATCAGGCTGATGTGACCCTCGATGAAAATGACTTTGACACCCCTGTCCTAGACACATTAACTTATCATGAGAAAATGCTAATTTTGGGGTCATATATTAGAACATGAAGAGAGCAGAATAACTTCCTGTTTCAAAACAGGCCTAAAACTCAGTTGTGTTTGGGGAGATTTGGGGGATGATTTCCAGTATTTGTGGGGAGGTGCAGTGTATGAGAAGATGCAATCTACCAAAGTCTCCCAGGGGACTAATGTGACCCTTTTGCATTCCACAATTGCCCACCCCAGTTTAAGTACTAATATCTCATCAACCCATCCCATATATGCTATATTACTTGTACTAATGACAACTCCACGAATCCCTCAACCAGGCTGACATCCTGACTATTCTGGGAATTCTTACCCAAAATATAAGAATTCTAGGACTTCTTACCCCAAAAATAAGGTTTCTAAGTTCTGAGCTGGAGTAGAGAAGGCATCTTGTTGGACATTTTTGATAGGAAATCCTATATACTTGATGAAAATGGAAGTCTGCCTCAATAATGGAGTTGGGAATTTGAGATATCTCAGCTTGCTGAAGTGAAATCCTCAGTGACAATACTCTTCTTTTCTTTCAGGAGTGAATGCTGGTTTTGTTTTTTTCCTCTTCCTTTTGATGATTGCCTTGGCTGTAGGTGGAGTTGTGCTTGCTTTCCATCTTAGGTGAGTTGCTCAAACGGTCCTCATGATTTGGTTTGCAGGGAAGAGAGACTGTCATGCATTTTGGATTTTGAAGCATGTCTCTTCTGAGTTTTTGTCAGCCAGTTGGGGTTTCTGACATTCCTGGTTCATTTGTATTGATTTCCCACAGGCGCCGGTTTCAGCATGCCCAACTCATGAAGGGGCCCAACAAGATTGTCCTCACCATGGATGATCTGACCTTCATTAATGCTGGGAACAGCAAAAAGGTTAGTGGGTGGGTTGGATTCCATTGCAAGAGCCTTTTGTTTTAATCACAGCACACGGATCCACTCAAATTCTGGGCAAATCTAAATTGAGAGTTGTCAAAACAAAACAAAAAGTTGACAGCTTATTGTTACACACAACTGGTTGGAGAAATAAGAAATAAATGTAAAGAAAACGGCCCTTCAGCATATATATGAGAGGGATGAATATGTAATTTGAGTCTTGGAAATAAAAAAAAGCGTACTTGAGACCTTCACCTTCTTTAGGTTGGCGAAATGTGGTCTGCTGAGCTGTTTTAAGTCCTTAGATCTCCCCAGAATACAAAAAAATTGGCAAAAGATTCCCCACCCCCAAATCTGACCAATGGTGTGATTAGCACTGCTGTATAGGGCGAAGGGTGAATGCTAGCAAAACTCTTTCTCTAGTGCCAATCCACTGCACCTTTGAAGAATGAATTGGATTGCAATCAATTATGAAACTAAAGGAAAGGCTTGCCAGAAAAAAAGTATTTTCAAATCAAAGGGAAAGGGCAAGGTAGAATGGTGCAGTATAGTGCAAGTCACAATAATACCCAAGGTTGGGATATGTCTGTGAAATAAAAGGAATATCATCTGTAGGAAGGAATCAAAATTAGTAATCAGAAATTGGTGAAATGGTATAATGGTCAAATCAAAGCTATTTGGGAATAAGGGGTCTGCGTGAAGGGCTACAGGATGTGGTGAAGGTCATAACTGAATGTAGTAGAATTGTTCTTCAGTTCACTCTGATTCCTTATTTAATCTCCCAGAAAATGAATGACAGCCACCCCAGTCTTGCAGGAAGGAGCATGTCAGATATGAAAAGCATCAAGAGTGTGGCAGGTCATCCGGACAACACCAACGTCGCCGTGGCCGAGGTAACAACTTGTCCCTCTCTGCACCAGAAGTACACCCTTTCCCCTCAAATGCTAGTTATGGGTCCAAGTGGGGAGTGAGCCAGAAGAAATCTCTGGTGCAAGGTCTTTCCCACTGACCACTTTCTTTCTCAGAGAATGGGGCAAAGCAAAGACCTCAGAGGGGTGTGGAGAAGGTGGGAAGAATGCACAGGCTTTGGGGTTATAGGGTTCAATGCAATACCCTCCCTATCCCTCCTCACCCTCAAACTCTTTACTTCTGAGCTCACAGTCTCATGTAGCCTTTTCCCTTTCAACTGTGCAATGCATCTGTTTTTGTCTTCATATACTGGTATTTATTTTATTTTAGGTGTAATACCTTTCTAATGTTTGGCAGTATTAATAAAAAGTAACTTTCATTATATGCATGTCTAATAGACGTTAAAAACATTCCAAAGTAGAGGCGGTTGAACAGCAGCCCTCCAGCTCCTCTTGGATTATAACTCCCATCAGCATCAGCTACCATATGCCAATGGTGAAGAATGTTGGGAGTTCCAGTTTGGTCCCATCTAGAGGGCTACAGTTCATAAACCTAAAGCAGTTTATAAGTGCCATATGACTTAAAATAGGCTATATAGTGGGTCTGTGAACTGTAGATCCATGGATTGTCACACCTCATATTATTAAATGGCAGCAATGTAAATGTGTACAAGTTGAAGTGCGCGTGTTCACATCATCGCCATTTAATAATATGGCTGTGATCATTTGTGTTTTTTCTGTATCTTTATAGGGTCCCAGAACCAAGCCCATACTGATATAGCTACTGTCCAGCTTTCATGTACTTCTTAGCAACGTTTCCTGACTCTCAAGATGGGTGTCTTTTTGACTGAGTGGCCAGTGGTTGCCATTGGCTCAGCTGCAGGGAGAGAGGGGCTTTAGGCATCCAGAGAGCAGAACCAGGCATATCTTCCATGGGAAGGGATGCCCTCAGCAACCCCACAGCCTCCATCACCATGGCTTTGCTTGCGGCATATCTTCCTGCTCCCTATTGCTGCTCCCCTTCCCCACTTTGTATCTTCTTCCTGCACCAGAGTGTCAGGAAGGGATGTCATCTGTAGCCACCCTGTCCCTCCTCAACCCCAAACACTGAACCACAAATTTCTTGGGCATGTGATGTGTCAAGTGTGGTGGCAAAACAGGTGGCCACCATAGCAATGGGCAAAGATGGTGGCTCAGTGTGGACATACCTGCCTGTTGCCACTGGCCCTCTGTTCATAGCAGAAAAGTAGAAGCCTTAGCTTCTCCATCTTCTTCTGCCGGTGTTTGTTCACTTGTCTATCCCAATAATCTATGTTGGATATTTCTTGGTTCATGAAAAGATCTTCCTTATTATTGTATTTATTTTAATTTTTGCACACTGTATCAAGGCATCTCTTAAGATACTTGGGAACCTAAACCTAGTTGGCAGAATTTCAGCATGCCCGCCACTGCCAGCGTTTCCATCTTTCCCCACTCACTGCTTTTTTCCTCATTCCACAGCTCTTTTAAAAAAAGAAGAAGCAATAAGAGTGATTGATGGCTGAGAAAATATCAGTGTTGAAATCCTAAGCTGAGACATACTGTGGCCTCAAGCCTAACATGAGAGGCCCTTTGCCCTTATCTGTGACATTTCTAGCTGGGAGGGAAAATGCACTTTGCACATGTTTAGAGCAGAGGCCTTCTCAAACTCCCTGATGACTGCATGTATTTGCCGAGGTTGGAAAAGTTTACTGTGTTTGGTCTCTCAGCACCCAGAAGCCATTAATTGGGTCAGCAAATGGATTCTAGGAGCAAAGTCCGAAAACGGGAAACTTTCCCAAGATTTGTAGTGGGCTACACTTTGGGAGAGCCCTGGCTGACATAGCGGTGTGGGAGCTTTAGTACCTTTCGCTTACCCTCAACTCACACACCTGTCATTCTGAGTTTGGATCTTCCTTTCTACCTGCTCCGTCCCTATTCCATCAGCATCACTTCTTTTGACCTCCTGCTTCCTCCTGTCCTTAGGGTGATGAGAAGCCAAAAACCAGCAGCCATCTCCCTTTGCTCCTTCTTTTGTTTAACAGCCAAGGCATAATAGCCGCGGTCCAGGTAAGTCCCGTTTGGACGAAAGGCCTCTTTGCAGTGCCTTTCTGCCAGTCCCCGCTTGCCTTCTAGTTTGGTTTGCTACAAATCCTTCTCTCCTTCACTTTGGACTTTTTTTCCCTTTTAGCTCTTGTACCTTTCTCCTTCTGTGCGAGGTCTTTTTCTTTGTTTTGGTTTGCTCCTCTCTAAGCGAAAGGAGAAAACATGTTGGCTATGGCACTTGTTGAGTACCTTTTCCCCACTTCCAAACTTGTCATTACTCTACTGCAGAAGAGTTGTTCACTAAAATGAAAAATAGGGGATGGAAATTGGTCATTTGCTGTGAAAGTCTTCTGGGAACGACTGAAGGCTCAGCACTTGGCTTTTTAAATGAGAAGTATCCACTCAGACTCAGAAGTTCTTTTTGACCGCCTCACATTGTATGCAGTTCTGATTGTGTCTTTTGATCTATGATTTTTGCTAAGCACATTCTGTTTAGTGCTTTTACCGTAATTAAAATATTTTGTTGGATTAAATCAGATATTTTTATCATGCCAGAAGCGACTTGAGAACATACTGCAAGTCATTTCTAGTGTGAGAGAATTGGCCGTCTACAGAGATGTTGCCCAGGGGACACCCGGATGTGTTACCATCCTGCTGGGAGGCTTCTCTCATGTTCCCGCAAGCTAGAGCTGAGAGACAGGAGCTCATCCCGTCTGGCGAATTTGAACCGGCAACCTTCAGGTCAGCAGTCCAGCCTTCACAAGGGTTTAACCCATTGCGCCACCCCATTAAATCAGATTTAACCTATTTATTAACCCAAAATCTGTTATTCCCCCCTATCTCTGATGTACTTGGGGGGATGTAGAATAATTTAAGCTAGTAGCAATAATGATTTAAAAACTGATTAATCAGTCCATTAAATCTGCATAGTTTTGTATATGATTAAACATGACAGTTCATTGACAACAACAACTTTATTTTTGTACCCCGCCTCCATCTCCCCGAAGGGACTCAGAGCGGCTTACATTGGGCTAAGCCCAAACAACACAGTTAACATGTAATTACATAAAAATGCAATTCAACAATGTAGGCAGAATAAAACAACAACATTGACAGGAAACTAACAGAGGGAATGCAAGAACGAATATTTGAAGGACTATCAGTGGTTGGGCATAGCTAGGTTGGCATAGGTGCAGTAAAGCTGATTCGAAAATTGATCCGAGATGCTGTAGTGAAGGAGAAGAGATTTAAAGAAAAAAAGCAAAGGGTTTTTTTATGATTCCCTATCTTTGTCATCTGAAGAAGTGTCTACATGTTTCTTTGGTAGAAATGGAGCAGACATAAATGGGGGCCTTTGTCAGTTTTGTTTTTCTTAGGAATTGATCGAAACAACCCCTGAATAGGGTATTTTTCACAAAACCATCCCCACCCTTGCCTCTCTTTATTGTATATGTGAGTGATCTTAAATATCTATCTAACATTAGAATTAAACCCTGATATTTCTCTAACAAATTAAGCATTCATTCTGAGCTTAGGAAAAAATAATACATTTCCATCTGCCTGGGGAACTCTTGGAGCTGCAGTCCAAAAAAGGTGACTCTGTTCATCCTGCAGCCTTTGCCAAAAGATATTATCTCACAGATGACCAATCCAAGTCTGCCTTCTCTTCCTCCCATTTTAATCCTGCCTGATTTGTCTTTTGCAGCAGAGAGATAGGAGCACAATGGATGCTTCATTAGCAAAAAAAATTCCCTGGCTTTGATTCATTTGAGTTGAAATGCATGAGGCTGCCTTTCAAGGGTTCAGGCTGTTTCAGTTTCTCAAGGAGATGAGGTTAAGCATGTGTTGATGGCGCCCAAGAGACTTTTCATGGAAAGAAGCGTTGGCTGCTAATCCGCTGTGGAGAGATATAAGAAGCAACGGCTTGCTGCTGCTAAAACTTGCCATGATCATGGGATCAGCTGTGATAAAGAGAGCTGGGGATGGGGAAGAATTAGTCAGCTCCACGCTTGGTTGGATAAAGACGGTGGATTGCATCAGCCATATTGATATGGAATGTCTTGTGCCTGGTGTGTATGTGACGTTTAACTACAAACTAGTAGTTAGGCTTGGATGAAAGGGCCAAACCAGGCACAAGACATGCCTTGAGTGGAGGGCTCTCAAATGCAAGATGCATTTCATATCAATATGGCTGATGCAATTCACCATCTTTATCCAACCATGCCTGAAGCTGATTAATATATATCAATATATACAGGGTGTTTGAAAAAGAACTCCCTAGTTTTAATGTGTTTTAACTTAAAACTAGGGAGTTATTTTTCAAACATCCTGTACAGTATGTGTGTGTGTGTGTGTGTGTGTGTGTGTGTGTGTGTGTGTGTGTGTGTGTATATATATATATATATATATATATATATATATATATATATAAGCCTATAAACAGATCTTGGCTATAAAAGTTAAAGCTACGATGACTGGTACACCATGCAGCTTTTCTTGTTAATTTTTAAATTTAGTTTTAAAATTAGGCATTTTTAAAGAAGATTTTTAAAAGGAATTTTGCAAATTTCATGTTTTACTTTCCCCCCCTAAAAAGTAATTGAGAGTAAGGAAAATGCAGTGAACAATCAATTCATGTAGCAAACATCACAAGGCGCAGCAGCTGATTACTTTTCAAAAGCATTGTAAAATTTCATGTTGAATTTCTGACTCACTCTTTTCTTCTATGAAGTTCCAGTCTTGAACAGGATCAAACTGTGTTGTTGAAGGCTTTCATGGCCAGAATCACTGGGTTGCTGTGAGTTTTCCGGGCTATATGGCCATGTACCAGGAGCATTCTCTCCTGATGTTTCACCCATATCTATGGCAGCAGGCATCCTCAGAGGTTGTTAGGTTTATTGGTCTATAACACAAACCAAGGAACATAAAAGGCACTGCTGACTAATCCAACCAGAGAAGTCAGCCATAGCAGAGCACCACACTGGACACAGTACAATAATACAATTCTTTATTGATTAGTCACTTTTGACCATATCAAAACATGTAAAACATACAATATGTACACACTTATGCATACATACAATAAAACCATGTAAAGATACAAAACATCCCGATCTACGGCCTAATAACCCGCTCCTAGATAAGTGTACAAATACAGAGTAAAAAGGTTTAAATCAGTAATTTCCTAACGTAAGGTTTGAACGAGGACAGGGGTAAGTAAAACAAGTGTCTTGTCCATAGTAAATTTTAAGTTTGGATTTTGTTAATGGCAATAATGCACTGGACACAGAATATTATTTGAAAACACAGAAATGCTAATCAAGGTGCTTAATTGGTGCATTCACATGTGCCTCCAATGGACAAGAGTACTTTCTCCCACCCTAGACCTTCCATAGATATATAAACCTCACTTACCTAGTTTCCAATAGACCTCAAAAGCTCTGAGGATGCCTGCCATAGATGTGGGTGAAACGTTAGGAGAGAATGCTTCTGAAACATGGCCACACATCCCGGTAAACACACAGCAACCCAGGATCAAATTGCTTTTAAAAAGTAATGTTCTGCGTGCTGTTTTTCATGATGTAGGTTTCTTAGTTTGAATATTTCCACCAAATAACGAATTAGATATCCCATGAAAGATTAAACCAGTTATTGTGGCATCATAAATAATAATAATAATAATAATAATAATAATAATAATAATAATAATAATAATAATAATTTTCTTGGTTTCAGCCTGTTGCATCACCTAGTCAAACTCTTGTTTTTCCTTCAGAAAAAATTACTTTGCTTCTCTGATGCTAGAGGAGGGTTCCTGGAATTTTGGGCCAACACATCTGGAGGTTGCCAAGCTAGGGGAGCCTTCAAGAAGATGGAAACCAATCCACGCTGGGTTGTGATTTCCAATGGAAATCCCAGCTCTTATATCTTTCTTCTTAGGATGAAATATGTACTGGGGATGTGGCTGGGAAGACCATTATAGTAGGAAGGAAGCAGTTTAATAAACACCAAAACATATGCCATAGCAACCTTAGAAGTGCTCTCTCTCTCTCTAATCTTCCTTTGTTTTGTTCCTGGGAGTCAACAAGGAGAAGGAAGCAAGTGGTGACTCCTTATGCTCTCATAGCTATGTTGGGAACTTTGGAAAGTTACTTAGAGCAACCCTCAGGATCTCCAAGCTAGTAGCAGATTCTGGGGGTTGTATTTCAAAGAAAGTACCTTTCCAAAGCTTTGAACTCTTGGCATTTTCTTTATTTCTCTCTCTCTCTCTCTCTCAGCGTTGGGGCCTCCTTTGTGGAATTGTGTTGGCAAAAGGGGGGATGAAAACGACATACTTCTAAATTTGATTCCAGTGTATTTATTTGTTTTATTGCATCCTTTTATGTTTTGAATTACAGGGACACGTGTGTGGGGGAAGAGGGATCCAAGAGTTTCTCTTTTCTAGGTACTGGCTAGACCAAAGTCTTCTGGCTTTTAGAAAGTCCCCAGACTTTCTTTTCCAGTCATTTCTAGATCCTCTGAAGGAATTACTTTAGAACTAAACTATGTATGGGTCATATTGCCATCAGAAAAAAAATCTGGGAGAAAAGAGAAGGACATGAGGTACCAATGAAATTAATGCAAATAATTGAGGGGAATATAGTCGGAACCCATCTGCCGGGGGTTTCCTTTTCAGACTTGCATTTCATAATATAATTGAATATACCTGATTTTCATAGTGAGAGGCTCAGATTGTGAAATGCAAGTTATTGAAAATGCTTTTCACTTGGGTATCAAAAAGACCAGATTGATAGCACCAGATGAGCCTTTGAAGAAGGCAATTCTACAACTGGGGTGCCAATGCCAAGATGTCCCTGATGGTAAGTTGTCTCAGGTCATTAGAGAAAGACAGAAAGGAGTCCCTTCCAAGTATATTATGACTGATATGGTTATGAAGCATTCTGTTTGGCAGTCAGGTTTCCATGTCATTCAGGGCTTTAAAGGGAAAAAAAACAGCTTTTTAAAACTAGGCCTGTAAGCCAATTAAAAAATGCAACATAAAAATAGAAATTGGAGATGGTGGAAACAGTATAAAGTGGAAACAGATGGTCTGAGCAACCCTGCACTTGTCCGATGCCAACTCTAGAGATATGCTACCTGCAACTAAGCCAGCGGAATATATTTAGTGTGACAGCCTGTGACAGGAGAGCTGAAACACAGTGGAAGGAAATAGAAAATAAATACATTATACATTCTCCTTGCACAGACCCCAAGGTACCTTACATCACAAAAATGCCTGCCATGCCCTCAGAGACCTTGGCAACACTACCCACTGCTCCCAGGATGCAGCGGAAATGATACACCTGCAGCATTCAGAAATGCAGAGAAGCTAAACTCATGTTGCTGATCTGGTGTACCCTGTATTGGCTCTGATGTCATGCCCTCTCAGAAAGGCACAATGGGTTAAACGCTTGTGCCGGTTAAACTGCTGACCTGAAGATTTGAAGGTCAGTGATTCGAATTCACGAGACGGGGTGAGCTTCCGTCTGTCAGCTCCAGGTTCCATGCAGGGACATGAGAGAAGCCCCCCCCCCCCCACAGGATAATAACACATCCTGGTGTTCCCTGGGCACTATCTCTGTAGATGGCCAATTTTCTCACACCAGAAGTGACTTACAGTATATTCTCAATTCACTTCAGACATAATAAAAAAGTAAAACACACACACACACACACAAATGCCATAGCATGCCCAACACCCACCTGGACACTGATGTACTTTCTATTTTGTACTATTGTTGTGAGTAATGCCTGCAGTTGATGATGGAGACTGCTTTCTCTCCTTTCCCACTGAGATGGGAAAACTCCTGCCAACATTGATAAATGTATTTAGATTGTATAGATATAGGGTAAGGTAGAATTGGATGTTTCCCTTGCACTGCTGCCCACATGCCACCCACTTCAGCTCTTCAGTGAAGCCCACCAAGATAACATTCCACTAATATATAGCGGTTCTTTTGTCAGATATCGAGCTTCTCCTCCTGAAAAAACTAGGACATTTTGCTTAAGGCCAAGATCAGAGTGCAGCTAGTCCAAATGAGTCACGGTGCCAGCACTGAAAATACCTTGTCTCTTTTAACGTAGGCATTTGGATAAAGGCCTCTGGAGAAGCCTCTAAATTCTGGATTGAAACATGAGGAGGGCGACTGTCCACCTTGCCCACAAAGGCCTTAGGAATGTAGGAAAGCTACTTCTTTCCTCGTAAACTGCTTTATTTCATTCCTTTCCCAAGTCAAGCAGTTTCTGTAGATTAGACCTTATAAATTTGCTCCCCTTTCTAGCTTCTTCAGGGTTCCATATTATTAACGTCTTGCTTGATTTTCAGTTCCTCTGGCTTCCTTTTAAAAGCCAGCTGACTTTCCTTTCTTCTGGAAATCTTTCAGGGTGTTGGAAATGTGGATGTGGACTCTTTCTTCCCTTTTTCTTCTGTGCTATCAAGGATGAAGGACAACCACTTTCTTCTTTTCTTCTTAGGGCGACTGGGTGTGGCTGAAGAAATTCCCAGGAGAATCCCACACTGAAATCAAACCCTCCACCAAAACAGCTTTTTGTAAGGTGAGCACAGCTTACTTCCATTATATTCAGCACATTGAGGAATATCACCACTGCCTCTGGAGGGGAGGTAATAGCGCTTATGTGCTGTGGCTAGAGAGGGAGAAAAATGCCATAGGTGTCTTAATTTAGGTGAAACAGCCCACCAAGTATTCTTCAAGCCCCACAAGGGTTCCAGCCTCCAACATGAGAATGAACCACCTGAACTTTCCCCACTTCATTGTATTTTAAACTGAAAAATCTTCGCACAGACTAGGGTTGCCACATACTCTCCAACAGTACCAATTAATGCTTTTATCATTCCGCTTTTCAAATAAAACCACACTTAACAGTATAATTTAAGTTTTTGCAACTTTCCAGAATAGCTAAAAATCATATATGAAAATAGTTAAGATAGGTAAAATAGGTAAAGTTTGGTCCAATGACCAAGAAGCAAACCCCTTGTCAACCCAATGCACTGAAAACGTTTTCCACATTTATCTAATAGGGATTTACCCTGTCAGGAGTTAAATGGGTAATTCTGCAGTACTAAGACGGAGCACAACTCCCTCTCGTGGAAACTCCTGCAACAGCTGCCTCAATGTCTTTCTGTGACTTTCCACCCTTGTCCCCACAATTCCACTTGCTTTGCTTTTATCTTCAGCTGCGGGATCTGCGGCATGAAAACGTAAACCTTTTCCTTGGTTTCTTCCACGACTGTGGGGTCTTTGCCATCATCTCTGAGCATTGCACCCGTGGGAGCCTTGAAGATCTGCTCCGCAACGAGGACATGAAGTTGGATTGGATGTTCAAGTCATCCTTGCTGCTGGACCTGATTAAGGTGCGGCTGTGGTGGGGGAAGAAGGGGTTCATCATTGCATATAAAAATCCCAGGAAAGTCAGGCTGGCATGAAGGCTGGGAAAGAAACAGAACACCCCAGAAGGGAACACAACAGAAGATATGTAAGAGTGTCACTGGATAAGCCTACGGGTCATCTTCTCAGCATCCTCTTTCTCACTCTGGCTTATAGATTCCACCCCGAGTCCCTCTGGGGAGAGAGGGCAGTCTAGAAATAAAGTATTATTATTATTATTATTATTATTATTATTATTATTATTATTATTATTTTATGACACAGCAAACAAGATAGATATGCTGGATTTCGTATCACAAAATCACAAGTCGAACACTTCCCAAGCGTTTAGGACTGTGTGATGTATTTTTGGATGATGCGCGCAGATCCCAGTAGGGTGGCCTTTTGCAGTTGGCAGATCATAATTTTGTCAATGCCTATTGTTTCCAAATGCCGACTGAGATCTTTTGGCATGGTACCCAATGTGCCGATCACCACCGGGACCACCTGCACTGGTTTCTGCCAGAGTCTTTGAAGTTCAATCTTGAGGTCCTGAGAGCGGCTGAGTTTTTCCTGTTGTTTTTCGTCAATTCGACTGTCACCTGGGATGGCAACATCAATGATCCAAACCTTTTTCTTTTCCACAACTGTGATGTCTGGATGTTGTTGTTGTTGTTATTATTATTATTATTATTATTATTATTATTATTATTATTAGATTACCTAGGGTCATCCCATCTGCTGTTGCTCACTTAGAAGAGCCTTGAGATACCACTCTCTTTTGAACTCCACCCAGTTTAGAGAATCCCCCTCATGCCCATTGGCACCATCAGATGACCCTTGTCCAACTTTTGCTTGCCCTTTCTCTGTGACATCACCCCCTCCCTCTCATGTTTTGGTCCTAAAATCTCAAGGAATGAGAGGTGGTTCACCTGGCAACCTGAGCAAGAGAAGTGTGTCCATCATAAACAGATTCTTATCTTTCCTTCTTAAAGCCCTAAATGGTTCAGGTCCAGCCTATTTGCATGACCACGTCTCCCCTTATGAACTTACTCGGACCTTAAGGCCTGCCAGGGAGGCCCGCCTCATGGTCCCACGACCATCACAGGTGAGGTTGGTGGGGATGAGGGAAAGGACCTTCTCCGTTGTGCCCCCCCCCCCCCGGCTCAAGAACACTCTTCCCAAAGTGATCAAATCGGCCCCCACTTCAATGACTTTTAGAAAACGACTAAAAACATGGATGTGGAAGCAGGCCTTTGATAATAGTTGACTATAACTTAAGTGATTGAGGTTCTCAATTGATTCCAGTGCCAACTGGATTTTAATTTGTTATTAATAGGAGCTGGGTTTTTTTGCCTCTTGTGTATACTATGTTATATTCCAGCACACAATTTTATACTTATTGTGGTGTTTTGACATTATAATTTAATATGTTTATGGTTGCTTTTATTTTTGTACTATGATGTGTTGATTTGTGTTGCTTTGGTTGCTGATTATTACTTTGTACTGTATATTATATTTTTGTTGTAAGCTGGCCCAAGTCCCTTTTGGAAGAGGGTGCGGGATATAAATAAATAAATAATAATTATTATTATTCTATCTAGGGGATGAAATACCTACACCATCACGACTTTCCACACGGGCGGCTGAAGTCTCGGAACTGTGTGGTGGACGGACGCTTTGTCCTCAAAGTCACGGATCATGGCTACAATGAGCTGCTGGAGGCCCAGAAGATACCACGAGCCCCAGTGAAAGCTGAAGGTTAGCAGCAAAATCAGGAAATGAGAAGAACATGTGCTGATAAAATGCATGGGTCATATCACAGGGCGTGGTAGACAAGAAGGTGTCAAAAATGCTTCCTGATGGGAACATTAGGCAGTGCAACATATTTTCTGATTGGGTGGTACTTCTTCTGTCCAAAAGCAAGGTCATGCAATGCAGATAAGCCACAAGCAGACCCTTGACCAAATCTGGCCAGAAGTAACCAAAATGCTAAACAGGGTGCATATAAGAGATGAGAATTGTGTGGCTTTCCAGACTGTTGGATTACATATCCCAACAGGAAGAAATGGTGAAGTAAGGCTGGAGAACCATACAATTCTAACTTTTCAAGCAAACCTGGGGTCCTTAGATGTTTTTGGCCTTCAATTCCCAGAAATCCTAACAGCTGATAAACTGGCTGGGATTTCTGGGAAGTGTAGGCCAAAAACATCTGGGGACCCTAGGTTGAGAACCACTGGGCTAGAGACTGTTAGAACAATACAGAACTTAAGTAAACAATTAATTTTGTTTTCAATGCAGCCAGGTTTTAGAAAGAAATATATCGAGTCCTCTTATCCAGGGACTCAATATTCAGTTGAATCTTTGGATAAGAGGACTCGATATATTCCTTTCTAAAACCTGGCTAACAGTTCTAACATTCTCTAACCCAGTGGCTCTCAATCTGGGGTCCCCAGATGGTGTAGTGGGTTAAAGCCTTGTGACTTGAAGGTTGGGTTGCTGACCTGAAGGCTGCCAGGTTCAAATCCAACTCAGGGAGAGTGCGGATGAGCTCCCTCTATCAGCTCCAGCTCCAAGCCTCCCACAAGGATGGTAAAAACATCAAAACATACAGACATCCCCTGAGCAATGTCCTTGCAGACGGCCAATTCTCTCACACCAGAAGCAACTTGCAGTTTCTCAAGTCGCTCCTGACACGAAAAAATATATTCAGTTTCATATACCCAAACTCAAAAATAAATTCCCCCATGGTTGTGGGCCTCCCTAGGTCCTCCAGCACTATACTATGATATTAGCCCAACTATAATTGAAAAATGCAGTTTGTTATTATCTGCAGTTTCAAGTCTTGGGGGGGCGGATGGGGGGGGGGGTTCTTGGAATGAATCTCCCAAGGATACAGATGTCATATAATAAATCATATTGGCAATGGCTGAGTAAGAGTAGAATGTGGACATGGCCCTCCCTGAGCTCAGTGTCTAGTTGACTCCTGCATTTGACACTGAAGGGGAAACTGTTCCAAAGGGGAAGACCAATGAGGCCATCTAGGGAGCTAAGGAGAATGGACATAGATTGGAGAACAAGAAGCACACAGGGCCATGGAAAGCTGTGAAGGATTAGTTTGGGAAGGGAATAGAAGGGAAGAAAGAAGTTGATAGTTCTCTTGCTTTTTCAATTCCCATTCCAGACAGGTTCTGGACAGCACCAGAACTGTTGCGAGATCCATCGCTGGACCGAAAAGGCACCTTCAAAGGAGATGTCTACAGTATCTCCATAATCATGCAGGAAGTCATATGCCGTGCGCCTCCCTACTGCATGCTAGATATGAGTCCCGAAGGTACGGAGAAGGCAGAAAAGAATCAGGTGGCAGCAGTACATGTCAGCTTCCATATATAGGATTCCTATCTATGCACTCTTCATGACTCCTCTCACATTAATTGGAACAGTGAATAAGGTAGAAACAATAGGCCTTCTATGCATGTCCTTGGACAATTTATCCCCCATCCCCATGTGAAGCACAGTCTAATAGCTTCAGTGCTGCCTATACTAGCCAGTAGCAGCTTTACATAAAAAAATCTTTCTCAGCCATGCCTTGAGATGTGCAGATGGAATCTTTGGTGTCCTCTTATCAAACATTATGCTCTTTCACATTTATGGCTCCAATGTGCCCTGAGCAACATGGTAGAGATATAAAGGATGTTCACGATGTTTGTCATAGCTCTTCAGAAAGAGTATTGAGACAATCCATTGAAAAAGTGTTCAATTGCTGGGATATTTTTTCTCATTTTGAAAACAGCTACCCACCCTCCCGCCCAATCTGAACAATATTCCTAGGTTCAAGACAAGAGAACAATTTTGCTCAAAAAACAATGCATTTTTGGTTCTAGTTGCACACTTGAAATTCTTGATTCTGTCACGCAAGGACAAGTAAACAAAGATCTACATCTCTAGAAATTGGTATTATTAAACCAGACTTCCATGTTAACAATTCTACATGTTGCCATCTGGTGTTTACCACGGGAGACCCATTCAAGGCCACTTGGACAAATTCCATGCTTCACTCAAGGGGTGCTTTCAGAGAAGAAGACTGTGGTGCAAAATTGACACAATTGCAAGAACTGTGCCAAAAAGCCTTTTCTCAAACTCTAACCCATATACATATCTTGAATGCAGATTGCCCATAGGCCACTGCTTTGGGCTGTAACCCAAATGATATTAGAATGCATTTATTTTAATTACTTTATATGCTGCCTTTCCCTTTGAGTGGCACCCATGGCAGCTTCCACAGATAGTAAACAAAAAGGAAAACAATAATAATAATAATAACTTTATTTTTATACCCCGCCCCATCTCCCCGAAGGGACTCGGGGCGGCTTACATGGGGCCTTGCCCGATAAAACAATCAAATATCAAAACACAGCAATAAAACAGTTATCCAATAAAAACATCAATTACAGTAAAAACAATCGTTAAAATCAACATAAAACATACAATATTAACACTGGAGACTAATTCATAGAACCCAGGCAACGTGCAACATGTGCCGAAATGGGCCGAAATGGGGAAGGTAATTTCACAGTTAAAATGGACAAAGTGCAATATAGCATTGGCAACACCTCAAGAATGGGGCTATTATAAAATGGGCAGATCGATCAGTCCAACACCAGATTAAGTATCAAAGGCCTTTTGAAAGAGCCAGGTTTTTAAGCTCCTACGGAAGGAGAGGAGGGTGGGGGCCTGCCTGATCTCTCTAGGAAGCGAGTTCCAAAGCTGGGGGGCCACGACGGAGAAGGCCCTCTCTCTCGTCCCCACCAACCGTGACTGCGAGGGTGGTGGGAGCGAGAGGAGGGCCTCCCCCGACGAGCGAAGAGAACGTGCGGGTTCGTAGGGGGAGATGCGGTCTCTAAAACAACAACATTTAACAACAATTAAAATCACTTCATAAAACATTTTAAAATCAAAATTAAAAACACCCACAAGGATAAACAAAACATCCTCAATAACACACAAACCTTGTGCTTATACCTTGAGAACCTGGGTTTTATTTGGGATTACTTTAATGGGGAAGGAATTAACTTGCTGGATTTGAACTGAATGGCATAATGAAAGCTGGGTATGGTTCAATTCAGCTGGGTTGACTGTTGCCGTCTTCAGTAAACAAGACTCCTTTTAACCGGTGTGGCATGTAGCTTTTATAAATGAAATATTCTTCTACTTCCTCTTACTGAACCATATCAGGGTGGTACAAAAGATGTCAAAAGAAATCCTGGGTCAATATGCAGTCAAAACATTATCACCTGTACCGATGAGAACACATATTCAATAAACAGTTCACCCAACCTATTCTAAAACATTTGAGGAAACAAATGCACAGCATCTTCAGACGTGTCCCAAGTATCACGTTTTGCTCTTTCACCAAGAATAATAACACATATTTTGGCCTGTGCAGAAGTTGCATCTTTGTGGGGAAGGTCCACAGTCAGAATGCCCCAAAAGAAAAGATTCTCCTTCTTGTTGTCACATAATGAAACATTAAAAGGGGTGACCTCTGATGACATATTTTTATTTCTACCTATTTATTTATATCTGTAAATCAGTGGTTCCCAACAAGTGGTCCGTAGACCATCAGTGGTCTGTAAGAACTAAAATATGGTCCGCGGCCTCACCGTTACTACTACAAATAACACTGCCCAACCAAAACAATGTTTTTTCTTGTTGCCTACTTTTTAAGCCTGTTCCTGAAGTTATTTGGGGTGCTGATTCGGAACAGTGCATTGGATAGACCACATCAGCTCTGGATTATTAAATATGGTTTTCTGTGGGTGAGGAGATGGCGACTACTGGATGGCATATGTTTGGTATCAGAAACTAGAGCTGATGTGGTCTCTCCAATGCAATTTTCTGAATCAGCACCCCAAATAACCAAACCGAATCTAGAGTTGACCAAAAACTCATTCGTAACCCTTTTGGTACTAATGTGGTCCCTGGTCAAAAAAAGATTGGAAAACACTGCTGTGTGGTTGGCCTTAGGTCCCCTTTCACACTGTACAATTATTGCTATGTGTGTATATGTGCCTTAAAGTGGCCTGTAAGAAACATATGGTGAGAGATGTGATTTATATGGGGGTGGTATGCAGTGATAGCGAATAGTGTGAGAGTTTGTAATGTCTCCGATCAGCTGCTTGAAGGAACGTGTTCTCCCATATGAACCTACCTGTGTTTTGTGATCTTTTGGGAAGTCTCTTCTCTGTGCCCCACTATACTCACTGATGCATCTGGTGGGAACACCAGAGATGATGATGATGATGATAAATATATTAGCCATCTCTCCCTGCGGCTCGAGGCAGGATACAACACCATTAAAATAAGAGATCAAACAGTATTAAAAGACATACAACAAGATACACAGAGTTAAATACAAGTTAAAATCCACTGATAAAATGCAGATTATCAGGAGTAGCTGTCCCTCAGAGGTCCCTAAGTGTGTGGGGCAGATTTTACGAGAGAAGACAATCCTGTAGGTAACCTAGACCCAAACCATGTAGGGCTTTAGAGGTCAAAACCGGCACTTTGTACTTTGCCCAGAAACTAATTAGGACCCAGTTGAGTGACTTTAGTTTAGGTGTAATATGCTCACTCCTGGATGTTCCTGTGAACATCCAGGAGATGGTTTTTTTTTTCTGTAGCTGCTCCCAGGCTCTGGAAATCCCTTCCTGCAGAAATTAGACCAGCACCATCCTTATTATCTTTCCACATCCACATTGAAGACTTTTTTCTATTCTGGTGAATCACTGAGATTTACTTTTAGGAGAAATGAAACATATGCAATGAGAATTTTACTTTTTTTTCTGTGCATTTTAATTTTTGTATACTGTCTATTTTTAACTCTCTGGTTAGCTGTTGGAAACCACTACTGGGAACAAGGCAAGACATAAATATTAATACTAATCTTAATATTTTTGGGTAAAGGCAGAGTGAACAATACAGAATTGGATGGAAAGGGACTGGTTTGCAACAAAACTTATACACTGTCTTCTTATCCAAATAGAGATCATCAGTAAAGTGGAGAAGCCACCACCACTTTGCCGGCCTTCCGTTTCTGTAGACCAAGCTCCAGTGGAATGTATTCAACTGATGAAACAGTGTTGGAGTGAGCAGCCTGAAAAAAGGCCCAACTTCAACCAAATATTTGATCAGGTGAGTTGGCTTACAGGCTATCTACATGGGAGCACCAGCGTCTCGCAGGGGAGAAGGACTAATCACTGATATTCCTCCTATTCTTCCTCCAAAGTTTAAGAACATCAATAAAGGCCGAAAGACAAACATCATTGATTCCATGCTACGCATGTTAGAGCAGTACTCCAGCAATTTGGAGGATTTGATCCGGGAGCGAACAGAAGAGTTAGAGGTTGAGAAGCAGAAGACGGACAAGCTGCTAACGCAGATGCTGCCCCCGTGAGTCTTTGGAAGGGACAAGGGAGATGAACCTGGGGAGCTTTCATTCCTCAATTGAGAATTTCCTTTCCTGTTCCTAGGCAGATGTACTAAAGGGACATTCACTTTAGGTTTCTTCTCCTCACTCTTTGATTGCATGGTTACTAAAAAAGAACCAGTATTGTTGTTGGCTTCATCTGAACTGAGCATAGGGAGTTTTGGTAGCAGTACCCTTAGTGTGTGTGTGTGTGTGTGTGTGTGTGTATCTGGAAAGGGAGTGATTCACTTTTTGAAAAATCAGATGGTGGGATGAGAGAGGAGAAAGCAATGTCTGTACTAACATGTCTTTGACTCTGCTGTGCTAAAGTCATTAAGGAGACTTGCTAGCTGGGTCCTTTTCTTCTGCTGTTCTTTCTTCCTCTCTAATGTCTAATTCCTCTTGACATTGGAGAAGGAAAGGAGAAAGGAAGATTATCTGTAGGAGAGAGATAATTTTAAGAAGGGGATAAAAACGCAGCCAGTGGTTCTTCTTTCCTTGTGAGTTTCTCAAAGTCTTACATACTTTCTTTGTCTGTAAAAAGCAACTTTTCAGGATTAGTGCCAGTTTCTTTTTCACTTCTTAAAATAAGTTGCAATCCCCTCCAATGCACTGTTTAACATAAACAATGCTTACGTTCCTAAACCAGAAGTGGACTAACGGCCACTTACAGTTTTAGCTTCTTTCTCCTCACTCCACGGGTATTTTGGGAAGTCTCTGAAGATCCTGAAAACCCTTTTGTGGAAAAGTGGCCCTTGGATCTGCCAAAGTTGACAGCTTCAGGTTTAGGAGCTTTAGAGGGAACTGGGTACTGGAGGAGGTTATTAATTTATGCAGTTCATTGTTTGAGATAATTCAGTGGCCTCAACCATTACCAACAAGAGAAATTGGTTATGATTTACTTTTTAAACAAGTGTTAAAAATGAACATTATCTAGTTGCAACGTTTCACCAACATGTGAAGTTTGGGACATTTCTGTTGATGCTGTGCATTTGGAAGCTTCTTCTGAGGCATGGAAAGCTGCATGATAGCATAACATAAAAGCCTCAGTCATTCACCTGCTGGTGTTTCTGAGCCATCTTGTTTAGCGCAGACCTAAAGAAAAACTGGACTGATATTTCTACTTGTTGCTATTTCTTCAGGTCTGTGGCAGAGGCCCTGAAGACAGGAGCGCCTGTGGAGCCAGAGTATTTTGAAGAGGTGACCTTGTACTTCAGTGACATTGTGGGCTTTACCACCATCTCAGCCATGAGTGAACCCATTGAGGTGGTCGACCTTCTCAACGACCTTTATACCCTCTTTGATGCCATCATCGGTTCCCATGATGTCTACAAGGTGCAGACTTATCAGCCCTGCTGGTCGTTGTTACTGTGGTCAGAAGACTGTGAAAGGGAGAGGACTAGGTGGGCAGTGATGTGAGGGAAGGAAAATTGGATGAGGCTCATCCTTTATCATCAGCAAAGGTTCCTTATCTACTTGATGGACATTGGGATAATGGAAGGCTGAAGAACTTGACTTGCAGATCTTCTTTGCATCTTTCAGTGGGTTTCCTGCAGATATCAGAAGGCCTGGGGTGATTTTTCAGTGCACATCCACTGAACTTCTTAGGTCCTTTGGCAATTTGGAAAGCCCCGGTCCTCACAGAGTTTAGTAGCTTCCTGCAGTCTCAACTCCAGCAGAATTCTTCCCCCTTCCAATATTTCTGGTCAGCTTTCACAGCTTTTGCTTTTACTGACAGGTGGAGACCATTGGTGATGCCTACATGGTAGCCTCAGGACTACCCAAGCGCAATGGGAACCGGCACGCAGGTGAGATCTCCAATATGTCGCTTGACATCCTCAGTGCCGTCGGTACCTTCAAGATGCGTCACATGCCAGAAGTGCCAGTACGGATTCGAATCGGCCTGCACTCAGGTAAACCATGAAGATTATACTGCTGTATGGTGGTGTTAGAAGCCTTCAGCTAAATGTCCCCATGTGTACCATGTGGTTACAATGCTATTTGCTTTTACTCAGTCCCCCAAAAGAAAGTAGCCCCACATGGATGGTATTGGAGTGGTGGGAAGAGCCATTTTGGTCTGGAAACAGAAACAAATATAGCAATTTCTTCAACAGGGCCTTGCGTGGCTGGTGTGGTGGGGCTAACAATGCCACGGTACTGTCTCTTTGGGGACACAGTCAACACAGCCTCACGGATGGAGTCCACAGGCCTGCGTGAGTAGCCCCTGGTCTAGATTGGGGTGGAAATATAAGAGCCTATGTTATGGATAGCAGAATGCAGTTGGCTCAGTTTGGATGGATCTTGGCTGGCCATTCAGAAATACTTTTGTATGAAGCAAGTGGTACATTAGGGTGGGGAAAATACTGGCTGCTTATCTCTCACAGGGCTGTTTTTATGGCTGTAACTAGTGGCAGTAGACCAGGTAGAAAGTTGGAAGGACTTGTTTCTCATTTTGACTGAGAAACAAGTCCTCATTGAAGACCAAGAGTTGAAAACTCTGTTGGAATTCATTTGTTAATTTGTCTTGTGGCTATTTTGTCATATTTTTTCACACATATCCCTCTTTAGAGCAACATGCATGTTTGCTTTTTTATCATAACAGTGAATCTCTAGTGTGGGTTAACCTGAAAACCAGCAATGTTTTGTCAGTATCAAAGCATAGCCAACATGGTTGAGTATGTTTCTGATTTCTCAACTCTGGTCCCTTCAACACTGTTTTTCTGTAAAGGGCTTTAGTACATCATATCCTATGCCTTCCTCACCCAGCTTTTGGTTTCGGAACCCTATGCCAATGTTTACTGGTTTGTGTTATAAACAATACATTGCTACTACAGGGGCTTCTCCACCTCACTGTCCTCTGTTGCTTCAACAGCTTATCGAATCCATGTTAATATGCGCACAGTGGAGATCTTGCATTCGCTCAAAGAGGGCTTCAAACTGGACCTCAGGGGCAAAACAGAGCTGAAGGTAAGTGGGATGTGCAACTTCTTCCAACTTGTCATACCCTATCATCTTCCTTCCCATCTATGTTCCAAGCTCTATCTAGAAGGAGAAGAACATGATCCTAACCATGTGTGGCTCCTGGTGGACCAAGCACATTTGACTCAACTAAGTGGCTGTCAATAAGGATGCTTTTCCTGCTCATGAAATCAACAGGGTAGTTCCAATGGGCATGTGATGCTCAACTTGCATTTTGGAATCAATGCACAAAGCCAAAATGCATCCCATGAGCTGCTTGTGGTACCCCATCCTGGGTCCAGATCCCTCTCCAAACTGAAAATATATTACTCACAGTTAGTCAGTCAAACTCTACGGAGTGTGTTTTGGCCATTTTGCATCATTTTAATGGTTTCTGGGAACTGTTTTTTCCCTCCAAAACTAGAGATAACCAGCTTTGGGTTCCAAATGGAGGGGAAATCCTGACCTCCTCCTCCTCCTGCAAAAGTCTAATTTTTAAAAAGAGCCATCTCTTCCCAGGCCTAAAGGGGCTGGGAATGGTCTAAAGTGTTCAGTCACCCTTTCTGGAATCTTCTGGACAGCTGGCCATTTTAAGCAGTGGGAAGCTGGGGTGGGAAAGTGGATGCAGCCTTCTGAGGACTTGGTGGGCATAGTCTCCCTAGACCCTCAAAGTCACCCATCTCTTCAGTAGAGCATTTGTGATCATCTTCAGGAACCCTCTTGGAGTTGTGCTTTTCATCTCCAATGAATATGTCAATCTCTCTGTTTTCACTCTAGGGAAAAGGCGTTGAAAACACATATTGGCTCATAGGCCGTGAAGGCTTTAACAAGCCCATCCCCACCCCTCCTGATTTGATACCAGGGTAAGACAATGGCAATGGGATATTATCCTGTTTGGGGGCAGGATGGGGATGGAGGATGCATATGGGTGACTGGGGAACATAGTTCTGTCTGTGAGTCTCCACTGTCTCTTCTTCGCTTCCAGTGCAAGCAACCATGGCATCAGTTTGGATGAGATCCCTGCGGAGCGGAGGAAGAAGCTAGAGAAAGCACGTGGACCGACATAGCCAGGGGACCACCATGGAATGCAAAGCCGTTCACGGGAGAGGTGAAAACCCAACTGCCGGGGGCTGGGGATGAAGTGTGTTGGGTGCATCTCCTGGAAGAAGAAGTAGTGGGGTTGATCTGGAGCTCCTCCTTTCACAGCAGAAGGAGAATGGTCGCATGTTTGCCACCCATTTGTCCCTAGCTCCAATATGAAGGTTTTTATGTTAAGCTTAGGTCTACCCTTTTGTTTCTTATTTGCCTATCCAGATTTCAAATCTCCTTTAAAACATCTGGCTTCTATATTATTTATCGTCTGAGATAGTTTATCACCAAGGATGAGGGATTACGTGTAATTGTATTACTGGATGCAAAAAGGCCATTTTCCTTTGTAATCCCCATGCCTCACACCTTACATTTTTGAGGGGCTGGTGAGTTCAGCATTTTTCTTCTTATGTCCTGGCAAGAAACATATTAGTCATTTCTCCATGTTTGAGAACTTTTGGACCCTAAGGTTGTTGTATGTTTTCTGGGCTGTATGGCCATGTTCCAGAAGTATTCTCACCTGACGTTTCCCCCACATCTATGGCAGGCATCCTTAGAGGCTGGGCCCTACTTCACTAGTCTGTTTTTCCCCAAACAGGAAGTGATTGGTAAGACACCTAGTCTTCCTCTGGTCCTCTGAGGTCTCGCGTAGCAACAAGGTGTCCCATCACTCTTAGCAGCTGATCACCCTTGGTTTATCAGATGACTTCCTAAAGAGTGTTCAGTGCTGTAGGCCATAGAAATGAGGCTTAGAGCAGAAATAGGCAGCTGAGTTTAGGACTAAAAACCCCATAAGCGCTTGCATTATATGGCTAATGGTCAGGATTATGGAAATTACAGTCCAAAACATGAAGGTCTCCAGGTTCAAAGTAAAGAGAAGAGGTATGTGGGGTTGTAAACATTTGATATAAGCTAACGTTGTAGGTCTTCTTTCAACAGATCAATTAGCAACCAAGTCTATAGTGTGTGCCTGCCAGTGTTTTCGGACCAACTCGGATGAGGCCTTTCAGAGACAAGGGGAGGCAAACAGGCAGGAGAAACCCTTTGAAAGGAGGATGGTGTTGGTGTTTGAAGGGATCCCAGCCTCCTTTGCCCATGGCCGCCTTGATCTTTAACAAACAACAATTCGGACTCATCCACTCCCTCCTACACCACATGTTTCCCTTGTCTCTTCTTGTCAGTTCTGCCATTTGGGAGAAACTTCAGCTCAACCTAAGATTTTCTCTTTGCTCTTCAAACCAAATAGTGCACGTGCATACTGGGACTTGGTCCAACCTGTGGTTCGCTATTTCAACACCCATCTAAAAGGCTGAGCACAAACTTAAAAATGGAAGTTGATCCCCTCCTTTCACGAGAGACTTTGTTCCATTCTTGCCAAGACTGGTTCTTAGGCTGTGAAGCCACCCAGGAAAAACAAATGCAAATACGACCTCCGAGGTGGCTTTCTCCAGAGAAGTTTGGGCTCCAGTGTTGACTGCCATGTTTTTGTGACAATGGATAGTAAACCCACTCCATGCAGAGAGTCTAGATCAGGCATGGGCAAACTTGGGTCCTCCAGGTGTTTTGGACTTCAACTCCCAGAATTCCTAACAGCCTCAGGCCCCTTCCTTTTCCCCCTCAGCCGCTTAAGCGGCTGAGGGGGAAAAGGAAGGGGCCTGAGGCTGTTAGGAATTCTGGGAGTTGAAGTCCAAAACACCTGGAAGACCCAAGTTTGCCCATGCCTGATCTAGATGACTCTCTCTCTCTGTATATATATTTATGAAAACATTTGCCCAGAATTTGTCCATAGTTAAAATAAGGTGATTTTCCTACAATGGTGAGCTAGCCCAACACATATGATCCAGGCATGTATAATAAGTGTATATAAGATAATATGTCTCTAAAGGTTTGGTTGCTATTTGTCGCCAGCCAGAAAGTATTTTTCTTAAAGGGGACGTGGGTGATAAACGTCACCCGCTATTTCCTCATCGGGCATGGAGTAGCCAGAATTCGTCTATCATTTTCATAGACTTGTGTACAAATCAAACTTTTTATTTCTTTATCCTTCTTATTTATCAAGTATCAGGCTATTTTATTTACTTATAAATATTTATATTTTTTGCAATGCTGTTTCCCCCCCTCTTGGATGGGCAGGCAGGGAAGCCGTAGCTTCTGTGAGTGGGAAAGGGATAGGTAAGGGGTAAATAAATGTATATACGCATCATTGTGAAATTTTACTCTGTATCATGTCAGGATTCTGCTGAGTACTTTTGCAGCTGGTCCAACGGTGACTTTATGCAACTGTATTATTAAAGGACCAAGCTAGAGCCTCTAAACTGTGTGTGCGGAGTGTCCTTTTTCCTAAACATCCTCTTCGGTTGTATCATTTGTCCTCTCAGCTGTGAAAAGCTACCAAACTAGAACCAAAGGAGCTATCCAGTGCTGAAGCCTAGCTCCCTTTTAAGTCTGGGCTAACATGCAGATGAGGTCTTCTTCCTGCTATACAAATCTCACACAATCCAATTTCTAGGTGTTGTCTTTTATGCAAGACAGTTGCATTTTGGTTAGAAAACATAACTGAGAAACTGCAGATGGTTTTTGGAAAATAGCATTCATAACTATTTGGAAAATATGATCTTTTGGAAAAGTGTGATCTTTCAGAGAAGAGCCAAAAGCCCGTTTGAGTAGAGACTTCTCAATTGAAATACAACCAAATGTAATTTGCAAGACAATGTCTTCAGTTGTTAGACTGAACCTATTGTCTCTGATCTGTTAGGACAACAGAGATTTACCAGTGCATAAAAACAGCAGAGAAAGTGTTTTTCAGTACCCAAAATATATCTACTCTCCCATAAAACAACTGGTTTTATATTGTACACTCAAGAGACAAAAATGAAATAGGCTTTGGTAAAATAACATATTTGATTTACTCACAACTTCATGTGTTCAGCATAACACAAGTACATAACATATCAGTCCAGTTTTAGATATGTTTGAAATAGGGTTGTTGTATGTATTCTGGGCTGTATGGCCATGTTCCAGAAGTATTCTCTCCTGACGTTTTGCCCAATGTTTCGCCCAACCTTGTACCTCACAACCTCTGAGGATGCCTGCCATAGATGTAGACAAAACGTCAGGAGAGAATACTTCTGGAACATGGCCAGACAGCCCGGAAAACATACAACAACCCTGTGATCCTGGCCATGAAAGCCTTCGACAACACAATGTTTGAAATAGTTTCTCTGTGCTGATGGCACAGGGCATATTTTTTACAATCAACAGCAGGCAAGCGTTGGTCTGAGCAGTTCCAAAGTCTCATGGAGTCTGATGTCTAAAATGGAGTCCGAGGTCTCAGATCAAATCACATGGTCTGCACCCCCTCCCACGACCTCTCAGGAAACATAGAGCAAAAGAAGCTGCATACCAGAACATATATATAAAACAGTAAGCAAACAGAATCTTAGAGTAACATTACTAGAGGAGGTTTGAAAAAGGTTGTAATTTCCAACAAGGGTTGATCAGCTGCTTTAAAAACACGAGTAATACAAATTACAGCTGACTCAAGTCATAGCTTTTTCACAAGCCTGCTCTTTCCCCTGAATTTCTTGCAAAAGAGGGATATTTTTTGCAATCTGGCAGAAAGGCCAAAAAAGGAGATGACAACTAGGCATAGTATATGTAATCCACTATTGCAGTGGTTCTCAACTTGTGGGTCCTCAGATGTTTTGGTCTTAAACTTCCAGAAATCCTAACAGCTGGTAAACTGGCTGGGATTTCTGGGAGTTGTAGGCCAAAATACTTGGGGAGCCACAGGTTGAGAACCACTGCACTGTATTGAATCAAACCTATAGGAATATGGTGCAGGAGAAGAGTTCTATGAATATCACAGACTTTTAAAAAAACAAGTTGGTCAGCCTTGAGTTCTCAGCAGAAGACCATAACTAAACTAAGGCTGTTGTACTTTGGACATATTATGGGATGTTTATGAGATAGTTAAAGCAGTGATATTCCCAGTAGTAACCTATGGATGCGAGAGCTGGACCATAAGGAAGGCTGAGCAAAGGAAGAGAGATGCTTTTGAACTGTGGTGTTGGAGGAAAATCCTGAGAGTGCCTTGGACCTTGGCAAGAAGATCTAACCAGTCCATCCGCCAGGAAAGAAACCCTGACTGCTCATTGGAGGGAAGGATATTAGAGGCAAATATAAAATCGTTTGGCCACATAATAGGAAGACAGGAGACCTTGGAGAAGACAATGATGCTGGGGAAAAAGGAAGGAAAAAGGAAAAGGATGGATGGATGGTATCCTTGAAGTGACCATTGAAAAAGGTGAAAATTCTGGGGAACTGGATAGTAGTAGGGAAGGAAGGGCTGTGGGTCAGTGAAACTCTTGGTGGGCTCTCATTCACAGGTTCAACATAATTTGAAGGGAACTTGATGGCCAATAATAATAAACATATAGTAGGCAAGGCAAGATGGGATGGATGGCCAGTCTTAGATTTCAACACACAATTTTAGTAGTTCTGGGAAGATCAGTCTTTTATTGGTAGCTGTAAAAAGACAGAAAGAAATATCAGTGAAATGGATGGTTGCCACTTTTCTTTATGAGCAAGACTCTAGTGCCTTTAAGAGCCGTGCGACAGGCAGAAACACAACAGGTGTAGAGAAAGCAGACTTTCCCCTATGTTTTCATAAACATTAAAGACACAAGAGCTCTGGTACAAAAAATGTGACCACTCACTTCTTTATTAGCATGTGCCAAAGTCAGGACTGGCAACTTTGACGTGAGACTTCAGTAGCCTTAATGTAAAGTTTGGTTTGACTCATTGCTCCATATCTGAGCGCAGAAAGCTACATCAGCTGAATTTCTGCCTCCTGGAAAAAACTACGGTAAGCAAAAGCCCAACAAGTAAAATCATGTTGGCTTTGGATTACAGACAGCACAGAGGCAGATTAACAACTGCTCTCTAGAAAATTTGAGTAATATTGTAATGTTATGGATTAAAAGCATCAACAAAAGAACTGCCAGAGGCAGAAATGATGCGGATTATGATTTTGTGAGCGATCACACGATTCCACCATGGGACAAAGGACACTGTATTCTGAGTTGCTGATTCAGTGACAGAAATGTGACAATATAAGCTGGTAAAAATGAAAATTTAACAGTGTTAAGGTAATTGGTCTGAGGTTTCTAAAGGTTTGAGAAAGGGTAGCTTTGAGACTGAATGATAGCTGATATATTAGTGTTTTGTTTCAGCACCCCCTCCTACTCCCCACCCCATGGAGATGAGAATGTGTGGGTGCTCACATCCTATGATATGCAATTTGTAAAATTGTGCACATTATACAAAATCAAGGTTTGCTTTTTGGATTTTTTTGGGAATATTTTCTTTCTGTGGATTCAAAATCAATGGATATGGAGGGCTGTGAGCAGGTCCTCCGTTGTGCATGGGGCAGAGCGCAGGGTGCATTGTAGTCAGTGGTCTGTGGTTTGCTCTTCTCCGTACTTGCATGTTGTGGACTCCACTTTGTGGCCCCATTCCCTAAGATTAGCTCTGCACCTGGTTCCAGAGCACAGTCTGTTCAGCACCTTCCAAGTCACCCATTCTTCTGTGTGCCCAGGAGGGAGTTTCTCATCCAATATAAGCCGTGGATTGAGGTTCTGGGTTTTAGCCTGCCACTTTTGGACTCTTGCTTGCTGAAATGTTCCTCTGAGTTTCCACCAATATCAGTAAGTTTTTTCAGATACCCTTATATTATAATAATACAACCAAAAATTGTCCTCGGAGAAGGTTTTGATTGCAAGGGACCTGATTTATTGGTAAGCAAACAATATCACACATTGAAAATCCCGATTTCAAAATACAGTAGAGTCTCACTTTTCCAAGCTTCACTTATCCAAGGTTCTGGATTACCCAAGCCATTTTTGTAGTCAATGTTTTCAATACATCGTGATATTTTGGTGCTAAATTCGTAAATACAGTAATTACAATATAACATTACTGCGTATTGAGCTACTTTTTCTGTCGAATTTGTTGTATAACATGATGTTTTGGTGCTTAATTTGTAAAATCATAACCCAATTTGATGTTTAATAGGCTTTTCCTTAATCCCTCTTTCTTATCCAAGATATTCACTTATCCAAGCTTCTGCCGGCCCGTTTAGCTTGGATAAGTGAGACTCTACTCTACTTGGGACCAGAAGTGTTCCATATTTTGTAGTTTGGAGTATTTATATATACATGGAGATGCGACCCATTTATATTCTATGCATTTATATTTCATAGACACATATCCTGAAAGGTAATTTTACACATCAAATTTTTAAATTCTTTCATGCATGGAATAAAGTTTGTGTGCATTGAGCCACAAGCAAAGGTATCTATCTATCCCTATCTCAGCCACACAAGTAGACCATTTAGGTTTTGGGGTCTTTTGGGTTTTGCAATTCCAGATAAGGCTTACATAATCTGCATTGCTTCTGCGTTTCAATAGTAACAGATGACTTTAAAGACTACCATCAGACATTTTAAAGACCTGTTATCATCCCACACACTTCCTTGAAGATTTATGGCCAGGCTCACGATTGACATCTTTTCCTGTTAGATTCTGCCTCCTGCGTAACTTAGTGGTCCAAACGCCCTCAAGGCACCAGATCACATCTGATCTCAGAAAAGAAGCGAAGAAGCAGAGCTGGCCTACAAAGATTTCTTCATCAGGCAAAGAAGTTTCAAAAGAAATATCCAGGGAAGGCGAAAAGGAGGATATCGCAATCAGATGCCCACATTCTGCCTTCCGATAGCACTTGTGCCAGTATTTAGTAAAATAATCAAAAGACGTGGAAGTCAGCGAGGTTAAAAGAGTAGTTAAGAAGGAAAGGAGGAGGAAGAGACCTAAGGAAGATGAAGAGGTGAGAGGAACAGAGGAGAGGGGAGGATTACATCCAGTTTGAGATCTATCTGGGTACGTGTAATGCTCTGAACATTGGACTACAGAATGAATCCCACTTGGGCATGGAAACCCATTGGGTGACTTAAGGCAAGTCGTGGTCCCTCGGTCTCAAAACCTTATCTGAACACATCTTGCAAGGAAACTTGGTGATAGGGTCACCATAAGTCAGAAATAACTTGAAGACAAATAGCAACAAAAGGTCCTCTGGAGCCACACTGGATGCATTGAATGTCCAACCATTACTGCTGAAGATGGGAGGAAACACTGGCCAAATGTAGAGCTGGGGAAGCAATATTGGCAACTCCTGGGATCAAAGCAAGGCAGCAGCAAATGTCCTCAGGAGAAGGGAGACGGATGGGAAACACCGACATGTAAAAATCATAGAATCACAGAGTTGGAAAAGACCCCAAGGGCCATCCAGCTCAACCCCATTCTATCATGCTCACAGCCCTCCCGATAGATGACTGCCCAGCTTCTGCTTACAAGTCTCCAGAATGTGCTGCTTTGGAGCATGGCAGAGTCTCTTTCTCTGGAGATCGATTAAGCAGAAGCTAAATGGCCATAGATAAAGCAATGTTATTCCCCATAGTAACCTATTGATGCGAGAACTGGACCATAAGGAAGGCTGAGCGAAGGAAGAGAGACGCTTTTGAACTCTGGTGCTGGAGGAAAATCCTGAGAGTGCCATGGACCTTGGCAAGAAGATCCAACCAGCCCATCCTCCAGGAAATAATGCCCAATGGCTGCTCACTGGAGGGAAGGACATTAGAGGCAAAGCTGAAGTATTTTGGCCACATCATGAGGACACAGGAAAGCTTGGAAAAGATCACGATGCTGGGGAAAATGGAAGGAAAAAGGAAGAGAGGCCGACCAAGGGCAAGATGGATGGACGGTATCCTTGAAGTGACTGGCTTGACCTTGAAGGAACTGGGGGCGGTGACGGGCGACAGGGAGCTCTGGCATGGACTGGTCCAGGAGGTCACAAAGAGTCAGAAACGACTGTGTGAATGAAGAAGAGATGGCCATCTGTCAGGAGCGTTTTGATTGTGTGTTCCTTCATGGCCGTGGGTTGGATTGGATGGCCCCAATGGTCTCTTCCAAATCTATGATTCTAGAAGACTCCCAGGCAGCAAATTCCACTGTCAAACAGCTCTTCTATCTACCTAATGTTTCAATTGAATCTCTTTTTCTGCAGTTTGAATCCATTGCTCCATGGTGTTCTAATCTTTAGAGCAGAAAACAAGCTTGGCCCCTTCTCAATGTTACATCCTTTCAAATATTTTAACATAGCTATTATGTCCCCTCTCAACCTTCTCTTCTCTAAGTTAAACATCCCCATTTCCATAAGCCACTCCTCATTGAGCAGTGGTTCCTAACCTGTGGTCCATGGACCAGCAGTAGTCCCCAAGAACTAAAATATGGTCTGCAGCCTCACCGTTACTACACCATTGCAATGACAGTGACTGGTCTTGCAAAACCCTCTTATAGTGCCGAGGCAACGGGAATGTAAGGAGGGGAGAAGCTGACTACCCACGAAAGGCAGGCGCAACAACAAGCCTCCTGACTGCTGCTTCTCCTCCTCCTTCCCCCATTCCATGTGGTGCCTGGAAGCGGGGGTGCCTTGGGGTCTTCGTTTTGAGACCCGTTCCTGGGATTATTTGGGGTGCTGATTCAGAACATTGCATTGGATAGACCACATCAACTCTGGATTATTAAATATGGTTTTCTATGGGCGAGCAGATGGTGACTATTGGATGGCATATGTTCTGTATCAGAAACTAGAGCTGATGTGGTCTATCCAATGCAGTTTTCTGAACCAGCACCCCAAATAACCAAACTGAATCTAAAGTTGACCAAAAACTGATTTGTAACCCTTTTGGTACTAATGTTGGCGAATGGTCCCCAGTTCAAATGGTCCCTGGTCAACAAAGGTTGGGAACCACTTTCATAGAGCTTAGCTTCCAGACCTTGCATCATTTTAGCCACCATTCTTGGTTGTTAATTATTTTGAATTGTTGGGTTTCTACTGGAAGATCAGTATCAAATTCCCTGAATGGGCACAGAGCTTAAATTTTTTTTTGAATCGAATCAGAAAAGGAACAGATGCAGATTTTTGACTCAAAAGAAATGAAGAGACACAAACAAATGGAAGAAAGGTATCTGCAGTGGAATAACTCTATCACTGGACAATGGGATGCAAAGAACACGGAGCAATAGATTCAAATTGCAGGAAAAGAGATTCCACTGAAACATTGGAAGAACTTACTGAGAGCAAGAGCTGCTCAACCATGGAATAGGCTGCCTGCGGGTCTAATGGCATCTCCTTCTCTGGAGGTTTTTAAGCAGGGGCTAAGTGGCCATCTCTCAGGAATGTTTTGATTGCATTTTCTGCCATGGCAGATATTGGACTGGATGGCCCTTGTGGTCTCTTCTAACTTATGCTCCCAAAGAAGAAGGTGTTTGTCAGGGTGGGCAATGCTTGGAGATTAGAGGCCATATTGGATGCAACCTTAGATCTTGAATATACCTTCCATTGCCTTGACATTTGTTGGGCTCTGGCATTTCAAAGAGACAGGACTATTGCCTTCTATGGCCCCAGAGACTTTCATTATCTGACTCTTCAAGCAAAAGTAGATTGCCATCCTCTTCTCAGATCTTTTCAAAGTGGATTGTTTCTGCCATCAACCTGGCCTACATGTTTGCAAAAGAAGAGCAGGGTCGCTGATGAGATATTGACTTTGACATCTCTGGTTTATGAGATTCTACCTAGCCAGCAGGTCTCGGGGAGGGTCAAGAGGTCTTCACCAGGCTCACATGCTCCGGCCTGCAGAGATATTCCGAGCTGATATGATGCACATCAATAGGATACCCTTGGAGCGAAGGGTTCTGGTTTAACTCAGCATTTTATCTTCCTGGTCCACTCTGGATTGTTGCAGAAATAGTAGTTAGCACATTCCAAGGGCTAATGCACAAATTGATTCATTTTTAGAAAATTGCACCACTATGGCTAACTAGCACACTAGTAAATAACATGCTAAATTACGCATTTGAAACCTATTTTATTATTTGCATCATTTTTATCCCATCTTTTCCCCAATATAGGGACTCACAAAGCCATTTACCCATCTCTAGAGGTGGAATTACGAGGAAACTTTGAGGCATACCATAGAATTATAGAATCATAGAGTTAGAAGAGACCACATGGGCCTTCTAGTCCAACCTCTTGGGTCCTCAAACTTTTAAAGCAGAGGGCCAGTCCACAACCCTTCAGACTGTGGAGGGGCCGAATTATCATTTGGAAAAAAAAATGAACAAATTCCTATGCACACTGCACATGTCTTATTTGTAGTGCAAAACAGCAACAACAATGAAGGAACAATACAATATTTAAAAATGAAAACAATTGCAACCAACATAAACCTATCAGGATTTCAATGGGAAGTGTGTGCCTGCTTCTGGCCAATGAGATAGTCAAGTTAATTAGGATTGTTGTTGTTGTTGTGTGCCTTCAAGTCATTTCAGACTTTGGGCGAGCCTAAGTCTAAAATTATTTATTTATTCATTTCCTACATTTATTTACTACATTTATATCTCGCCCTTCTCACCCCGAAGGGGACTCAGAGCAGCTGTATGTACATACAATATATTATTAGCATAGCACAATATTAGCATTATATATTACTATATTGAATTATACCACTATACTGTAATATTATATGTAATATATACCATATAATTAATATTATTATATGGTATTATTATTAGTATATTGTATACCATTATAATATTATTAATATTATATGTATATACAATATATTATATTATTTAAAATGATATAAAAATATTTGATTATAAAACTGAGGGCGGGGGCCAGGTAAATGACCTTGGAGGGCCGCATCCGGCCCCCGGGCCTTAGTTTGGGGACCCCTGCTCTAGGCGATTTACAAGATAAAATTGTAAAGGATAAAAATACATACATATAAATATTGATAAAATTAACATAGATTAAAAGCTCTAGTAAAGAGCCAGGTCTTGAGTGCTAGGGTAAAAGGCCCTAACTCACGCATGGCTCTCATATAGGGCGGCAAGGCATTCCATAAGGCAGGGGCAGAAATAGAAAAAGCTCTGCGCCTGGTCCTCTCCAAGTGCACTTCTCTAGGACCTGGTATGTAAAGTAAGTCGCATTGAGATGGTTGTTGCGACCTCCGATGATGGGAGAAGGAGAGACGGTCCTTAAGGTACGATGCGCCCTGGCCGTAAAGAATTTTAAAGGTCAGAACTAGCATCTTATATAGACCATGGTAATCAGTTGGAAGCCAATGCAGATGCTGCAGCACTGGTGTTATATGGCATTTCATGGGTGTTCTTGTGAGTAGCCTACAATCAAAGTATCCCTGAAAGACGGCCATCCAGCCTCTGTTTCAAAGCTTCCAAGGAAGAAGCCTCCACCACACCCCGGAGCAGAGAGTTCCACTGCTGAACAGCTCTGACAGTGAGGAAGTTCTTCCTAATGTTCAGATGGAATCTCCATCCTTTCCTGTAGTTTGAAGCCATTGTTCCGTGTCTTAGTCTTCAGGGCAGCAGAAAGGAAGCTTGCTCCTTCCTCTCTATGACTTCCCCTCACATCTTGATACATGGCCCACATCATGTCTTCTCTCAGCCTTCTCTACTGCAGGCTCAACATGCCCAGCTCTTTAAGCCGCTCCTCATAGGGATTGTTCTCCAGACCCTTGATCGCCATCCTCTGGACACATTCCAGCTTGTCAACATCTCCCTTCAATTGCAATGCCCAGAACTGGACATAGTGTGCTCTGATCAAGGCAGAATAGAAGGAGAGCATGACTTGCCTGGACTTGCCTGGATCTAGGCACTAGACTCCTATTGATGCAGGCCAAAATCCCATTGGCTTTTTTAGCCGCTGCATCACAGTGTTATGTTCCCCTTCCCACGAGGACTCCAAGATTTTTTTCACATGTCCTGCTGAGCCAGGCACCACTCATTGGCTTTTTTAGCTTTTTTGCTCATGGTCACCTTATTGTCCCTGAAGACTCCAAGGTTTTACATTTGTCCTTGTTGAAATTCATTGTGTTAGCTTTAGCTGAGCTCGCTAATCTCTTAAGGTCATTTTGAATTATGATCCTGTCCTCTTGAGTATTAACTATCTCTCGAAATTTGGTGACATCTGCAACTTTGATAAGGAGCCATTTTGAAGTTTATTTGCAAAAAGTCATGAGGGGAAATCATTTACGAACCAAGGAAACCTCTAAGAAAAACGATTGTCATTGCAATTAATTAATTGCTTAGTTAAATCTTCACATTTCCCCCAGCCTTGGGACTCACGGCATCTGAATAAATCAGACTCAGAGCGGCTTACAGCAAAACAATAACATAATTGGGGCTGCTGTAGGTTTGCAGGGTTTTTAGCCTCCTTGGTTAAAGAGTGCTGCTGTCTTGTCAAATTACAAATCTTGGGATGCTATAGCATTGGGTCGTGGAAGTTCAAATGGTGTCAAACTGCATTAATTCTACAGTGTAGATGCACCCTGAGATTGAGGACCAAATAATAGAGAAATGCCAGGCTCATTGGCATGTCTTCCCAAGACCAGAGGCATGAGGAGTTCTGTATTTTTTTTTGTGAAAAGCTGCATTAAAAGGAAATTAACTTGCTGGTTTACTCTCCATGCTCTGTCCTATCCGCTTCATCTATCTATATATAAAAGGGTAATGAAATTTCGGCCTAGGACAAAACAACAAAACTACACATCCCAGAAACATTAAACTTGGTAGTACAACCCCTCATCCATGCATACAACAAAAAGAAAAGAAAAATAAAGTCCTAATTAGAGGGAGAAGGAATAATTGTTTTTATCCAATTGCTGCCAGTTAGAAGGCTAAGCTCCGCTCACTTGGTCTCCTTGCAACCCACTCAGCCCAGGGGACAGGCAGAGTTAGACCTCACTTAGGCCTCTTCCACACTGCCTATAAAATACAGATTATCAGATTTGAACTGGATTATATGGCAGTGTAGATTCAAGGCCCTTCCACACAGCTATATAACCCATTTATAATGGACTTAATGTCAGGGGAAAACCTTTACCCTTTACCTTAACTATCACCAATTCCTCAAGACTTTATTTCCCATACCACCATACTTCGCCACAGCAACATGTGGCCGGGCACAGCTAGTACTCCATAACAGACTCCATCATTTCAGACTTCAACACTGGGAAATGTGGGAATGTGTGACACCAGAGCATGGTCCCAATGGCAAAAGGTGATCATAAGGAAGAGCAGTCAAGATATGAGATGCTGCAATCCTGATTGATTACTTTGTTTCACAGCTTTGATATTCAACCCTGACCCTTACTCTGCCCGTAGGGTTTATAATATTAAAATAAGTACCATGAAGACCCTTCTTGCTCAATTTATACAGATGCCACTCCTTTTCTGCAGAACTGGAATCTTCTGGTCTGAGATTGGAGTGAAGCAATCCAAGCCTCCCCCCCCCCCCCCCCCAAAGGCCCACCTTTATGCTTCTGAGACCCAGGAGACACTTGTATACATTGAGCAAGAAGTGTCTTTATAGTGCTGAAATCTTCTGATCTGGGAGGGGAGTGAAGCAATGCAAGCTTTTCCCCCAAAGGCCCAGCTAGGGTTCTTGGCCCACCCCTCTTTGCAGGGGAGGAGCCCCAAGGCTGAAGGGGGCTATAAAGGCTATCCTCCGGAGAGGAGGCTTACGGCGGAACCGCAGGACAGACTGAGTTCCCCAGATCCTCCTTTGGTGCTCAGACTCAAAGCGTAGTAACTGAGCCTCAGCAAGATGGTCGTGAAGTACAATGTCCAGGTGGAGACGGGCAGCTCCATCAAGGCAGGCACCGTCGATGCCATTTATATCACCTTGGTGGGCACCGAGGGCGAGAGCCCCAAAACCGCCATGGACAACTTTGGTGTGGACTTCTTTGCTGGAGCGGTGAGTGCGGGGAAAGTGGGCCATTTGGGTCACAAAGCAATCTGTTACTGTAATACCATATCCTAGCATTTCTCTCTGTGACGCTGTCTAATTCAGGCATGGGAAAACTTGGGGGCTCCCGGTGTTTTGGACTTCAACTCCCAGAAATCCCAGACATCTTCCCAGCTGTTAGGAATCGTGGGAGCTGAAGTCCAAAACACCTGGAGGACCAAAGGTTGGGAACTACTGGTGTAGAGATTGTGGGAGCTGCAGTCCAAAATCAAACTTTTCCAAGATGTATGCATTTGATTTGCCACCCAAGCAGTTTACCAGGGAAATTTCTTAGGGTTAAACTGGATGGTTAGATAGATAATTGATACAGAGTTAGACCAAGAATGGGAAAACTCCGGCCCTCCAAGCATTTTGGACTTCACAGTTCCTAATAGCTGGTAAGATGACTGGGATTTCTGGGCGTTGAAGTCTAAAACATCTGTAGGCCCAGATGCTCTAGACAGTAATCATTTCCAACATACATCATAGTAAAGATAGATAAAGGTTTCCCCTGATGTTAAGTCCAGTTGTGTCTGACTTTGGGGGTTGGTGCTCATCTCCATTTCTAAGACAAAGAGCCAGCGTTGTCCATAGACACCTCCAAGGTCACATGGCTGGCATAACTGCATGGAGCACCGTTACCTTCCTGCCGGAGCAGTACCTATTGATCTACTCACATTTGAATGTTTTTGAACTGCTAGGTTGGCAGAAGCTGGGGCTAACAGCGGGCGCTCATTCCGCTCCCCAAATTCGAATCTGTGATCTTTTGGTCCACAAGTTCAGCAGCTCAGCACTTTAACACACTGCGCCACCGGAGGCCCACCTACATCTTGCACACCAGAAATTTCTCTGGTGACATATGCCAAAACTACCCATTTTGTTTAAGATCCCACTAGAGTGACAACAACAACAGTACAGGCACTACTGTCATCACACTATTAATCCTATACATAATTCCCTAAATCTGAATTAACCCCTTTGATCACATATTTTCTCACTGACCCACCTGTATGTTACAGCCAAAATTCTTAGCCTGTTTTATCATACATTCTTTATTTCCTTTTCTTCAATTCCAAATTGCATCAAAAAGTTTATCCAGCTTAGCAGTTACCCTGTTTCCCCTAAAATAAGACATCCCCAGAAAATAAGACCTAGTAGAGGTTTTGCTGAATTGCTAAATATAAAGCCTCCCCTGAAAGTAAGACCTAGCAAAGTTTTTGTTTGGAAGCATGACCCCCAAACAGAACACCAGAGCATGCAGGATCGGTAAATGTACATAACATAGAGTGTTGTACATGGAAATAATGGTAGTAACAAGAAATTCTAGATAGGATTCACAGTTTGTTTGGTCATGCTGGTTTGTGATGACAACTACTGTACAGTATAAAATAAATGTTCATTTTTTGGTTCAACAATAAATGTGAATTCTTCTTTATGGAAAAATAAGACTTCCCCTGAAAATAAGACCTAGTGCATCTTTGGGAGCAAAAATTAATATAAGACACTGTCTTATTTTCGGGGAAACACGGTATATGCTTATCATCTGTACATAGCTGCATTCAAACCTTCAAAACTTATTTTCCCCCCATTTAAATACTTATCTTAATAACTAAGTAATGTCTTCTGGCCCAGCTCCCCTTTCCAAACCCTACTTTACCAAGCAGACCCCATGAGAGATGGAAACCAGGGCTCAAGCAAGGTGATGCTTCCACCACTTTCTCATCAATGAAAAAGAATTGAGATGGGATCCTGACTCAGATCCAGGACCTCATCTCAATTCCTTGCTGCAGACTCACTTGCTGGTGGCCAGAGATTGGAAGCACCCTTCTTCTTCACCCAGATTATCAACTGAACATGGAGATGTCTATCTCTAGATTTGATATACATGCCAATGGAGAGAGATCAGTACCATTGTGGTCACCTTTGAGATTCGAGCCAGAATTGAGCTTCTAGAGATATATTGTGGCACGCCAATGGGGTAGTTAATCTGCTTTCACTAATTATCTGCAATTTAAAGGAGCTATCCAAGGTCCTGGATCTAGGGATGCTAAATTAATTCTCGAAGTAAACTCTGAGTAACGGTAACACTTTTCAATGGGAAAAAGGCATTGAAAATTGTTCAGTTTTTCCAAAAAGCATTGAATGCCAAAGTCAGCATTGTCCATGCCACCGTGTTTACATTTTATATGTATGGTTGTGAATGTCAAAAAGTGAAGAAGGCTGATAGGAAGGACATGAACTCATTTGAAATGTGATATTGGAGCAGAGTTTGACAAGATATCTTATTTGCTCAACAGGCAAATAAGTGGTCCTTGAGCAAAGAAAGCCCAAACTCTCCCTAGAAATCAAGACGAATAAACTGAGACTGCTGTACAAAAATATGTACAAAAATATGGTTGGCCCTCTGTATCTATTTATTTATTTACAATATTTATATTCTGCCCTTTTCACCCTGAAGGGGACTCAGGGCGGATCACAATGTACACATACATGGCAAACATTCAATGCAATATGAACATAGAGACAGAAACAAGGACACAGAGGCAATTTAACCTTCTCCAGCTTCCACCTTCTTGGGGATATGCTCGATTCCGGCCACAGGGGGAACAGCTGCTTTATTATCCACTGTGACACCGAGTCATTGGATACTTCCTCATTCCAAACGCTGCTGGATGATTTTTATGGTGTCGTAACTCTGGTGGCTCAGTGTGTTAAAGTGCTGAGCTGCTGAACTTGCAGACCGAAAGGTCCCAGGTTCAAACCCGGGGAGCGGAGTGAGCACCCGCTGTTAGCTCCAGCTTCTGCCAACCTAGCAGTTCGAAAACATGCAAATGTGAGTAGATCAATAGGTACCACTCTGGTGGGAAGGTAACGGCATTCCATGCAGTCATGTCAGCCACATGAACTTGGAGGTGTCTACGGACAATGCCGGCTCTTTGGCTTAGAAATGGAGATGAGCACCAATCCCCAGAGTCGGACACGACTGGACTTAACATCAGGGGAAACCTTTACTAAATTAATTAAATTAGCCCCCCACAGAAGTGGTACCTAAATTTCCTACTTGATAGATGCAACTATCTTTCGGGTTGCTTAGGTCAACAACGAGCAGGGCTATTTTTTATTTTAATGGTCGGGTGCTCACTCTGACATGGGCTGGCCTTGAACTGATGACCTCTTAGTCATAGTGATTTATTTCAGCTGGTTACTAAGCAGCCTGCGCCACAGCCCTGCCCTTGAATTCTCTGTCTGTTGATTCAACGGCCTTTTGAAGGAAACTATAAGACTGATGTGACCCATGACTGAAATGGGTTTGACACCCCTGCTTTAGTCTATCGATTTAGGTGATTCCCTGACTTTTCCATTACAGGTGAGTGACTACAAAGTCCCTAGCAAACAGGACCTGGGGGACATTGTGCTCATCCGCCTCAACAAGGAGACCAAGCTGCTCCTCACCCCCACAAACTGGTACTGTACCTTCATCACCGTCACGTCCCCCAAAGGGGTGGCCTACCGCTTCCCTTGTTACCAGTGGATGGAAGGGCGCGAGGCTTTGGAGCTGCGGGAGGGATCCGGTAAGTCAGCCTCCTAGAAGAAAAGAGGAAAAGCTCTTCACAAGTTTTTTCCCCAATCAGCAGGATAACAAAAGGTTGGACACATATGTTTTTTTTCATAAGCATATTTTTTGCAAAAAAGATTCCGAAGTATGAAAAAAAATCCTACACAAATGAGCGTACATCAGAGATAAAAGAGAAAGGGGTTTCAAAAGTGTTCTTACCACTCGGCAGGGTGGCAAGAGTTTAAGGCATTTATTTTTGCGTAAACACAGTGTTCCAAAAAAAAGTCCCTAAGTCATACCTCACAACCTCTGAGGATGCCTGCCATAGATGTGGGCGAAACGTCAGGAGAGAATACTTCTGGAACATGGCCATACAGCCCAGAAAACATACAACAACCCAAAAGTCCCTAAGTTAGAAAAATCACTCACAAGTGAGCATAAACTCAGTGGAAGGAAAACATTCAAAAATTTCTTAGAGTGATAATGAGCTTCTATGGGTAAGCAGATAGTGATTGGTAATAATAAAAATAATAATAATAATAATAATAATAATAATAATAATAATACTAACAATAATAATAGTAATAATAATAATAATAATTATAATTATAATTATTATTATTATTATTATTACGCATCATCCGAAAATATATCACACAGTCCTAGACACTTCGGAAGTGTTCAACTTGTGATTTTGTGATACAAAATCCAGCATATCTAACTTGTTTGCTGTGTCATACAATAAAATAATAATAATAATAATAATAATAATAATAATACACTTTATTTATATTCCACCTTATTCCCCTGGAGGGACTCAGAGCGGATTACAGTATATACATATGAGGCAAACATTCAATGCCTTTTTCACAGTGAACAACAATGACATACAATACACAGACAAAGGTAAAGGTCTCCCCTTTTTTCATCTCTGGCATCTGGAGGCAATGCTCAACCCTGGCCATGGGGAGGTGCTCTTGTTCCATTTTTCCATGCCAAGGAGCCTGTTGTCCATAGACATCTTCGATTGTGTTTCCGGCATGTTTGTATGTCTGCCTGGGGCGCCCTTTTACCTTTCCACTGAGGAGATACCAATTGATCTGCTTGCATTACGTGCTTTCGAACTGCTAGGTAGGCAGAAGGTAGAGCTGACTGCAGGAGCTCACCCCAACTCATGGTTTCAAACTGCCGACCCTCCGGTCAGCAGATTTCCTGCAGCTAGTGGTTTAACCCTCTGCGTTATGTTAGATGGCATATGTTCTATATCTTAAAAATTAAAGCTGATGGATTCTTGGAATCAGCAGCTCAAAGGTATCCAAAAACAGGACGAATATTAAAGGCACCAAAATGTATGTTGACCAATAAATTGTTGGGAAGGACATTTAGGTCTATGCTAGGATACTCAAGTCTTGTTTATGGGCTTGCTGGAAACATCTGGCTGATCAGGGAAGTAAACAAGTGTTGATCCTAGAAAGGTCTTCAGGTCTGATCCAGGGTTTGGATTCTTTTCATGACCTTCACCAAAAACCACCTGTCCAACTCTATGACCCTGGGTAGAATTTGTTGTTTGGGGTCCAGTCCTACTACTTTGTGCAAGGAGATGCCAAAGCCCATCCTAGCAATTAGGGTGAGGCTTTTTTGTGTGCTGTAATTTAGATCACCCTTTGTATCGATTTTTCACCCATAAAGGTTATCTTCCAGTTGAGACAAGTTTCAGTTTTTGGTACGATGTGGAATTGTTTTTGAAAGGAATTTCAAACAATTCTGCTTCAAATCAGTCATGAAACCTGCATTGAATGAAGCAAGCAGGCTTCTGAAGATATTTGTTTGTGTTTATTCCTCCAGCTAAAACCCCTACCATGGATACTCTACCTTTACTCAAAGAATTCCGGAGGAAGGAGGTCCAGAAGAGGCAGTCTTTTTACCAGTAAGTGAGTCTAAACCCGTGAGATGGTGCAACTAAAAACCAGATCCAGCCATTGCTGCAGATAAAGAACCTCATGTTTTCATTGATTCTTTTTTTAAAAAAATATATTTTTATTGAAGTTTTACCTTATAAGATAGAGTAAATTAACATTGAAAGAGTGAGAACATTTGATTGTATAGAAAGTGGGAAAACTGAGATTTAAAAAGGATCAAAAAGGGAAAGAGAGAAAACCAAAAACCAAAAACGAAGCTAAAATGTCCATATTTATATAAAAAAGAAAAAAAACCTGAACAAATGGCGATATAAAAATGCAAAGTACTTGGCAAAGAAATACACCAAAAAGCAAAAGCAAAAAGCTCACTGTTTCACAACCTGTTCACAAGCCACCAGCAATTGTGAACTGCAGTTCTTTTTTTCTTCTTCATCATGACCTTTTTTTTTTAACAGAAGGAAGTTAAACGAGTGGTGAAAATTAAAATTTATAATGTTTTCATTGATTCTGATTCAGGCAGGAAAGGAGAATTGCCCGAGTTACCAATGGCACTTAACTGTACATTTCCCAAAATAGGTTTGTCTGTTGATTATTTGTTTATAGAGCTGAAGGAGACCTCACAGGCCATCCAGTCCATCCCTATTCTGCCAAGAAGCAGGAAAATTGCATTCAAAGCATCCCTGACAGATGGCCATCCAGCTTCTGCTTAAAAGCCTCCAAAGGAGGAGCCTCCACCACACTCTGAGGCAGAGAGTTCCACAGTTAGGAAGTTCTTCCTAATGTTCAGATGGAATCTCCTTTCGCATACAGTCGAGTCTCACTTATCCAAGCCTCACTTATCCAAGGCTCTGGATTATCCAAGCCATTTTTGTAGTCAATGTTTTCAATATACGGTAGAGTCTCACTTATCCAACATAAACGGGCCAGCAGAACGTTGGATAAGCGAATATGTTGGATAAGGAGAGATTAAGAAAAAGCCTATTAAACATCAAAATAGGTTATGATTTTACAAATTAAGCACCAAAACATCATGTTATACAACAAATTTGACAGAAAAAGTAGTTCATTACACATTAATGCTATGTAGTAATTACTGTATTTACGAATTTAGCACCAAAATATCACAATGCATTGAAAACATTGACTACAAAATGCGTTGGATAATCCAGAACATTGAATAAGTGAGTGTTGGATAAGTGAGACTCTACTGTATTGTGATATTTTGGTGCTAAATTCATAAATACAGTAATTACAACATAACATTACTGCATATTGAACTACTTTTTCTGTCAAATTTGTTGTCTAATTTTACATTGAAATGTTGGGACTCTTGGTGGTCCAGTTAGGATGGGATTCATCCTCCTTGGCTGATTTAGAAGAAAACTAAAAACTTGGCTCTGCGCCCAGGCATTCAGCGAATAAGCTCATTGGCTGATGTAATCGGGTCGCAAACCTGTAATTGTAGCAGTATTGAATGACTGAGGATGGTGCAATATCGCTGCCTTGCAGCGTTTTAATTTTTGTATATATTTTATCATGTTTTAATTGTTTTGTTTTATAGTATATTTGTTGCTGGCCCTCGTGGCAGAATGTAAGCCACTCTGAGTCCCCTCGGGGAGAAGGGCGGGGTATAAATGCATGAAATAAATAAATAAATAAATAAATAGGCTACATTGGTGAAGGATATAATTCCTCCAAGTTCCAAGCTCCCAACCTCTGTACATCTCTAGGGTGGGTCAATGTATCTCTCTCTGATGGGAAGAGCCAAAACTCCTAGGTGGGTATCGATGAGTCTTTTTGTCTTATGAGCTTAGAATACTATATTTTTGAGAACTTCGACCTTCAGGATCCCCCAGGCCAGAAGGAGATATTCCAGATGTAAACCATTGTCATTCCTCTCCCTTCACAGGTGGAAGGTATGGAACGAGGGCGTGCCCTACTGCCTGAACGTCTCTTCCCCAAAAGAGTTAGAAACTGAAACCCAATTCTCCTTCGTCAAAGGGACCCTTTTTATTGGACGAGCTGCAACCAAGTGAGTTGTGTGGGAAGGAGCTGAAGGAATGTTCCAGGAGGGTGATATTGGATTTTTAAAACTGATATGTTGAGTGTTCTATTAAATATTTTAAGGAGTATTCAATGCATTGGCCAGGGATTTTCTGTATGATGGGCGCAACTGTTGAGATACGTTATGTCACTCACAACGACTCTGAAAATGATCTTTTTTCTCTACTACATTTAGGACCATAGAGCACAAGCTGAGAGGATATTCTGATAGCAAAAAATCCTGGGGAAGCCTGGATGACATCAAGCATGTTTTCTGGTTCAACAAGTCAGAAACATCAGGTAAGATGGAAGCCCTGGTAAAATCCACATCTTGGAGACTGTCCTGATATAGAAGGGACATTCCTGATGATAAGCCTCTCTTGAGCCATCTTTTCAGCTGCTTTAAAAATGTCCCCATCCTTCTCTCTTCCTCCCTCCTTCCCCCTTTGTCCTCAGCTTACTTCATTTGCTTCAAATGCAGAGCGCTACCACACAGCATCAAAGTTCAGATTAAATAAGTGGGTTTAAGAATCATGGGGCCAGACAGCAAGACCTGACAGACCTGTCAATCCCAGGAAATGGTCCCCACCATCCTGAGATCTTTCTTTATAGCGGATTTTACAAATCTGCAAGATGGACAGGGGACATCCAGCAGAAGGCTTAAAAAAAAAT